>NC_024797.2:9156234-9242645 GCF_000309985.2 Brassica rapa
TGTAAATAAAATAAACCAAAAAATACTCAATTATTCTCACATCATAAACATTAATTATAGTGTGATTGGCTTCTACTAAAAGAGACATACGTGGTCATCCCACGGCTTGGACTCGTTGTAGATAACCGCAGCTCCGAAACTCCTTGCCGGGTTAATTCCTGTTCCGGTGATCGGAATAGTGGCCAAGTGAACCATGAAGACCGCAAACCCTATCGGAAGTGGCGCCAACACCTATTACATACAAGTATAATTAATTAGTAGCTCGAGTTATATCATATGTTAACTAACGTTCTTGTAATTACTACTTGATGCTAAAAATACTTACGGGAACGTGGGAGTCTCGTGCGTTTCTTTTGGGGTCTGTGGCTGAGAAGACAGTGTAGACCAGGACAAAAGTTCCGATGATCTCTGCGGCGAGTCCAGTCCCTGTGCTGTATCCGTCGGCTAGAGAGTTGGCTCCTCCGCCGTAACGCACGTAGTAAGCGCTTTGGAAGGCTTTGACAAACCCAACTCCGCAAATCGCACCTAAACACTGAGCCACCATGTATAGAACCGCTCTAACCAGCGATACCTTCCGGGCCAAGAATAAGCCGAACGTCACCGCCGGGTTTATGTGACCACCTTCATAAAGTTTGGGGTCAATATCAAATAAACTATAAATGAAAGGGTATGTTTGTTAAAACTGAACCGGACCGGTTTTTGTATATTAATACCTGAGATACCGGCGGTGCAGTAGACAAGGATGAAGATCATGCCGCCGAAAGCCCACGAGATACCGAGGATTCCGACGCCTCCGCAGTCGTCGCCTCCTGCCTTAGTGTCGGAGGAAATCTTGTAGCCGATGACAGTCAAAACGGTGACATATAAGAAGAGGAGAGTGGCTACGAACTCGGCGATGACTGCTCTGTATAAAGACCACTTCGTGAGCTCCTCCGCATCGAAAAACGGAGTAGGCGGTGGGTCTTCGTAGTCCCTCGCCGTGACTCCCTCTGCTCCTTCCACATCTTTAGCCATTTAATATATTTCTATTTAGGAAAAATGTGTTTTTGGTTATTATGATGGTGAATAGATGAAGAAAAGTTTGTTTATATAGAGTGAGTTTATGCATACATATGAATAATTGTAAGCTATACGTATATTGTTATTTGATTATATTACAATAATGTTTTCATTGGTAGGTTATGGTTATTCTATTACTCGTAAATGAATGTAGAATTATATATGACGAATTGACGATTATGATTATTTTGGTGGAAAACTAGCTTGCACTAATTAATTACCTAGCTAGCTGTCTTGATATATAATCTAAAACCATACTAATCATTGCTCCATAATTAATATTATCTCTATTTCCAAATGATAGGTTTATGTTTTCGGGTATATTAAAACATATATTGAAATATAATTATAAGAAACATTTTATGAGATTAACTATATTTAAAAAAATAAATTTATAGTAAGTCGACAAAGACAGTTTTTTTCAAAAAATTATAGTTTACATCGATCTTATTGAAATAATTTTTAAAAATATCAAATAGAAAATGCAAACAAAGAAAAAAAGTTCGAGAAGAACCCTCCGCCATAAAACCCTCTCTCGTTATCTAAATATATTAGTATTGCGTAATAAACTATACTTTTTGGCAAGCAGAATTTTCATATCCGTTTGTTAGCAAAATGATTTTCATGATATTATTTACATAGTCAAATAATCAAACTGTTGAACTATATACTACCTTTCCATCTAAAAAGTATTTTCATAGCAAAAAAGAGATTGTAATATTAACTGAGGATAGTTAAATAGTTCTTGTTTTGCCTTTATAAAAAAAAAAGTTATTGTTTTGTTAACAAAGGTAGAACTCGACTTTATTTTGGTTAGCCCTTTTTCAACTTAAACGAAAATTGGTTTAAACTAATGTTACTGATCTTTTATACTTGATCTGAACTTATTTAAGATTTGGATAATGTAAAAGAATAATTGTGGAGCTATTAAGAACAGCGACTTCTTAATTCTAAATGTATGGTAGATAATGGAGTTTTATGGTTAATTAAACTTAGCCTCGCCGCCCCACACCTAAATGTAGCTATCATTTGGACCGACCCTAATATACTATATGCGTCTGTATTTTTTCCCTTGTCCTATGTCACGAGCTGTGTCCATCCCCTACAATAATATAGGCTGTCACTCTTTTACACAAAAAAAAATATAATATGAATCTTATCATAAAGTTATAAGTTGAAAACTTTGAGATAGCCAGATAAGATTGATTAGAGGTAAAAGTTCGGATGATGTCGATATATTATACCATTCTTCAGTTGCTGCTTGTATATTGTATCTACAATCCCTCTCTAAAACGAGCAAAGTAGCTGTCGATAAAACAAAAACTCATAAGTTGATTGATCTACATGATGTTATTAGTTAGTTTCAGTAATTCTATTTTGTATCGCCTAAATTCATCTATATCGTATACTTAAAGCTGTTACAACTTTTTCCGTCTAAAAAAAAAAAAAAAGCTTTTTCCGTATAAAAAATTGGATTACTAAAAGAATAAAGAAACATGTGAAAGTCCAAACAGCCACACAAGCAGAAGCTTAACGACAATAAAGCACCGAAAATCAAGACGTAAACAAAAGCTCAAGATAAAGACAGAGGAACCACACATCAGCACTTATCTATTTGTCGAAATAATTATTTAGCCAACGAGGACAACCTTGCGCTTGCGCCAAGACGGTAATCAAAGGTCTACGACAATTTTCGCAATCTCATAAGCTCTTCTATAAATTGTAGTGAAAATTACAGAGGCTTATCTTTTGCGAAACTCAATAACATTTACCTCCATTTCACTTAAATGGTGTTTTAAGAATTTTTTACTTCATTTTAAATGATGTTTATAAGTTTTATACAAATTAAATGTTATTTGGTGTTTGTGACTCTTTGCATTATACAATATCCCTCCATTACAAAAAATACAGATTTTTAGATTTTTCACATATATTAAGAAAACACATCAAAACAAGTAAAATATATTTTTAAAAACTTTTTTTTTAGAATGTAGATCTTTATAAAACGGACGGTGTATAATGTTTTATTGGTTAAATTAACTATAGTTATTGATATTTTTATAAAAATGAATTAAATTAAATAAATTAATAACTTTTTTAATCGGTGTGAAGATTCTAAATGTTGTTTATTTTGAGACGGACAGAGCAAATAAAAGACTTCCGACGCAGGACAAATATATACTGTATAGTCTCAACCTATTTATAAAACTGGGTGATAGAAAAAGTCTATTTTGGGTTAGCTGCATTACATTAACATAATAATTACACGGACAGGATAAAACAAACGTCCTCTATTCAATGGTTCTGTTTCCACTAAAGGTCAAAATATTGTGGACGTTCGATGTGCGGCGTGGGTCCAGTATACCGCCCCATAGCTCGGACAAATGTATCGGCACCGCCCATGCAGATTAAATCCAACTTCGGTTCCACTCAACCACAACTATAATGCCACGTACCATAGACCCCACAAGTCGTCAACAGTTATTTGCTCTCTCTCTCTCTCTCTCTCTCTCTCTCTCTCTCTCTCTCTCTCTCTCTCTCTCTCTCTCTCTCTCTCTCCTCAATTCAATTGCAATTTTCTTACGTATATTGAACAAAAAAATATTAGAAAAACTGAACATAGACAAAAGGACTGTGGTGTTTATGGCTAATGTTTTGCCACGTCAATATAACCTTATCGTTTTAGCGACGCCTCTCTGTTCTTATTGGAGTAAATAATTCCTTGTCAGCAATGTGCACTTTCTCGCTCTTACTTTATTTTTCATCCTTTTTAAAACATTATATATTACCATTAGTAAGAATTCAAAAAATACATAGATGTTAGGAATAAAGAAAAGATGAAATTCACATAAAATGGTTGACAAAAAAAAAAGAAAAGAAATTCACATAAAATGACTTTTTCATCCTTGTCGCTTTCTATTGAAAATGTAAAGCCTCAAACATTCGCGTACTTATATTTTTACGAGACTAAGCATGAAAAGATGCAAGAATAATCCAGACTAAGCATGAAAACACAGGAATAGTGTTGTGACACGATGTAAATAAATACTTCTAATGTTTACAAATGATGTTACGAATATTTATCAAAACTTCAAACTACGTATGCATGTGGCGGGTACAGCTTATACAGATAAGGCATGTTTGTATGATTGCATTGTATCATATGAATATTTATGAAGTTTACAAAAAAAAAAAAAAAAAAAAATTTATGAATATGTAGTTATTTGTTTTAAAATAGTATTTATAATTATCATTATTATTTCTGTTCATGCCTTGCTTTTGCTCACGTTTTAATAATGGTTTTTGATGGTTTGTCAACGGTCAAAATTTAATGACGTGACATGGGGACCTCGATCTCTCAGTATAGCAATTCATAAGAAAATTTAGATTTAAATCTAAATTTTCTTATAGCAATTTATAAATAGTAGTGTCAATTATACAGTAACACTAATCAATAGCTCACTCTATATAAAGAGAACCTTTTACTCATCTTCTCACAACCACAACAACAACAATTCATAAGAAAATTTAGAAACATCATACATACATGGCGAAAGACGTGGAAGGAGCAGAAGGATTTGCGGCGAGGGATTACCAAGACCCGCCGCCTACACCATTTTTCGACGCGGAGGAGTTGACAAGATGGTCCTTATACAGAGCCGTCATCGCCGAGTTTGTAGCCACTCTTCTCTTCTTGTACGTCACCGTTTTGACTGTCATTGGCTACAAGATTTCGTCCGACACAACCGCCGGTGGAGTTGAATGCGGCGGCGTAGGAATCCTCGGCATCGCTTGGGCTTTTGGTGGCATGATCTTCATCCTTGTGTACTGCACCGCCGGTATTTCAGGTATTACTAGACCAAACCAGCCCGGTTTACACACCCGGTTCAGCTATTTAAAAACATTACAAGTCGACCTTTTGTTTTATCATTTATTTAACTTTGGCCCCTTTTATGTGAAGGTGGTCACATAAACCCGGCGGTGACGTTCGGCTTGTTCTTGGCCCGGAAGGTAACGTTGGTTAGAGCGCTTCTATACATGGTGGCTCAGTGTTTGGGTGCTATATGTGGAGTTGGGTTCGTAAAGGCCTTTCAAAGCGCTTACTACGTGCGTTACGGCGGAGGAGCAAACTCTCTAGCCGACGGATACAGCACAGGGACAGGACTCGCCGCAGAGATTATCGGAACTTTTGTTCTTGTCTACACTGTCTTCTCAGCCACAGACCCCAAAAGAAACGCACGTGACTCCCACGTTCCCGTAAGTATTTTAGCAGTCAAATAAATTTAGTAATTTTAGATTATTAGGTATTAGGTAACATGATATATAGTTTGATACTAATGAATTAATATCAATGATGAAATGAAAAGGTGTTGGCGCCACTTCCGATTGGGTTTGCAGTGTTCATGGTTCATTTGGCAACTATTCCGATCACCGGAACCGGTATTAACCCGGCAAGGAGTTTCGGAGCTGCGGTTATCTACAACGAGTCCAAGCCGTGGGATGACCACGTATGTCTCTTTTAATTGAAGCTAATGAGACAGATTATATTGTTTAATGGGAAAATAATTGGAAGTTTTTTGGTCTAATTTCAGTGGATATTCTGGGTGGGACCATTCATTGGAGCTGCGATTGCTGCATTTTATCACCAATTCGTCCTAAGAGCTTCCGGTTCCAAGTCACTCGGATCCTTCAGAAGTGCGGCCAACGTTTGAATTCAACCACACACACACAACAGAAGTAGTTACTCTTTGTGTAGTATTTCGGCACATGATTTTTAAAATATGCCCTCCTTTTCCTCATGCGTTTTTCTTTTTTTTTGGTTCCTCTACTTCTATTTGTATGAATTCCAATCAACGGAGTCTAGTGTTTTACGTTTTCATCTTCGCAATGTAAGTTCGTTTACTTAAGAACAAGTCACTTTGCTTAAGCTTATTTGATCTTCCATCTTCCAATCCGCACCGGATACTTAGACTAACCCGTAAGAAAAGCGTTCAGAAATGAATCTTCAATGGAGATTTTAAAAGTGGATGAAGAACAAAAACCCCTACGCAATTTTTGAGGCCGTAAGTCTTTTGCCAGGAGCAAGAGCACAGTATAGAAAATGTAAAATGAATGTTACACTGCAACTTCTTCTATAAACCACAGTATCTATCGTCACTCTACTCATAAACCTTATGCATTATGTACTAGTGATTACACCATTTGATGAACATTGTAAGTAGTCTTGCAACAAAAAGCTGCTGCAATACCATTTCGATTCCTAGGCCAAAGTTTCAACCATTTCAATTTAAAAGTGATCATCAAAAGTAGCAAACCACAGCATACGACAAAACAACAAAACCAAAACTGACTTGTTCTTAACCGAAACATAGAAGCTAAATAAAAACACAGAACCGAACACAAACACTTCTCCGTTTTATCCTCAATTCTCAGGAATCTCAACCTCACCTTCTTGAATCTCCTGCTGAATATCCTTGGGATCTTTCCCATCAACCGTACACCCAACAGACACGCAAGTCCCGAGAATCTCCCTCACGGTCCCACTCAGCTCCTTTGCGATAGATCTCGGCCTCATGATCCTCGCGATCTCGATCACGTCATCGAACGAAATGTTGCCGTTGTGCTTGATGTTCTTCACCTTCTTCCTGTCTCTCTCCGGCTCTTTCAACGCCTTGATCACCAGCGCCGCCGCCGACGGAACCACCGTGACCTTAGCCTGACGATTCTGCACCGTGAGCTTGACGGTGACGCGTAGGCCTTTCCACTCCTTGGCGGTTTCTTTCGCGATGTCTTCTCCGATCTTTTTGGGGGCGAGACCGAGCGGACCGATCTTGGGGGCTAGAGAACTCGCTGCTCCGACTTCTCCTCCGGTTACGCGGACGTACACGTCAACGATCTGGCTTGGGTCCAACTTCGGCGGCATGGCTGTCTTTTGGTGGTTTCTTCTTCTCGAGGAGGCGCTTGCTTGAAGAAGAAGAAGATGGGGTTTTGAAGAAGATTCGAAGATATGGAGTCTCGAAACTAGGGTTTACGAAAATGGAGTTTTAATGACGAATTTACCCTTGTGTATTATTTTTTGATATCCATTCGATGTTTTTTTTTTTTGTTGCAAATTATTTGATTTTTTTCTTAGGATTAATTAATCGGGTTTAGAAACAGTTCAACAAAAATAATTCGGTTTTTCGAATTTTGATATATAGATTTAATTTACTTTTTATTCAGATATTTATACATAGAAAATTTAGTTTTATTTGGATCGGTTCAAGTACCATGTTATTTTGAAAATAAATAAAAAATCATTATACATCATTTTTATTCAGATTGGGTTCAGGAGTTTATATTATTTAAAACAATTAAAATAACATAATACACAACATAAAGTATACTAAACTGAACATCTAAATTAGTTGTTTTTATTTTAGATATTTATTTTAATTACTGAGTATTTTATGATATTTATGAAGAACTATATTAGGGGTTGGTATGAATCTTTTGAGTTTTAATAAAATCTAAAATCTAAATTGTATTAGGAGTTGGTATGAATCTTTTGAGTTTTAATAAAATCTAGAATCTAAAATCCAAAATGTTATTGAAGAAAGCGCAGTTGAATATATGTTGATTTCAGTTAATTTGGTCTCAATTTATTTTCCAGGTTGGTTTGCATTTGACTTTTTGTCCAACCTTAATCTTAGACTTAGATTTGTATTCTTTGTAAGACTAATATAGGCTGATCACTAATAAGTGGCTTTAAACAAAATCCATTTGAAGAAATTCAAAGAAAAGAACAACATCATATAATGATCATAAATTGATCTTGGTTGGACTTGGCCTGTTTACGATGAGATAGTCCTCATAGTTATACCCACCCTCTAGCCATGAAAGTGATTTAGGGGGGTTATTGGTAGAAGAATTCAAGAGGAGTTATTAAATTTTGAGATTTTATTGTTATTGGTTTATGGATTTTTAAAATTTAATTAGAATCCATTGTTATTGGGATGATGACTTTTAAATTCCACTCAAAATCTTTTGTTATTGGAAAAGTTTAGTTTTCATTGATTTTAAGATTCTATTAAAATCTATTGTTATTGGGATGTAAATTCTCTTTTTTTATACTCATAAGACTAAACTTTGAGAATATCATCTATACCAATAAGATTTTGGAAATCTATGCAATAAAATACACTCGCATACAAAAACACACAAAAATTGAACAATGAAATAATACAAATCACAACTTTAACATAAAAGTAGGAAAAAGATATTAAAAATTTAATAAAAGTAAAAAAAAATAGTTTTAAAAACTATTTTTGAAATTCAAAAAGAATTAAAAAAAACAATTTAAAAAAAAAATCGAAACCTTTTATATAAAAAGTTCAAATTTAAAACCATATATTTTAAAATTATAAAAAAATAACTTTTATTTATATATCTATATATTAAAAGGTACAATGACATTTTGTCTTTTTAATAATTGAAATGATTCTTTTTTTCTTTTCTCCTATTATACCATTAATTTCTTACCTTAAAAGTTGATAACAATCAATAGAATTCTATACACAAGTAATGAAAATCTATGTAAGAATATTGGATAAAATTTGTCAAATCTAGTTAACTTGTAAAATCTTCTCAACTATTGAAATCATCAAATTCCATTAAAACAGCAAAATCTATATAGATTTGGTTTTAGATTTGATCCTAAAATAACCATTCTACATTTACTATATATATAAATATAATAATTCTTTAAATGAAATTATTATTATAATTTTTTAAAACAATATGTTATTTTATTTCAAACTTATTTAAAAAAAATATTTTGAAATCCAACATTTTTTCTTGAAACTATTTTTAAATTTATCATTTATCATTTTTAAATATTAATTTAATTTTTAAAATTCTAAACCACAGTTCTCAAATCAAAATCTTCAATTTAGATTAATTTATCTTAGTATGTATCTCTTTAACAAAATATTTTGGTCATTTTTTTAATTTGTATGTGATGTATTTATAATAAAAACATTTTTAGTATTATCTTAAACTTTTGTTTAATAAAATAACATATTTTAATCTATAGAGTTTTTATATATAAATTAATAATGTTAGAAAAAAGGAAAAGTGAGATTCCTATTTATACAAATAGGAATATTTACAAAGAAAAGTTAGTTTATTGGCTTTCGCTTTTCCCAATTGAAGCAGAGATGAAGAAAGCAGTGATGGATGCATCTTCAAGTTATCTCAAACCAACAGAGACGAAGAAAGAAGGAGATTCGGGAAAAGAGACGGCAGAAGCCATGGACGTCGTTGTGAATTCAAAGCGGAAGGCCGAGTTCGAGCCTGAGGAGGAGGAGGAGGATGAATGGGAAGAGAGCGATGGTGAGATTAGCGAAGCTGAGATGTTACAGGCGCCTGAGTGGGATGTAGACAGCTTCGATGGTGTAGAGTATTACTCCTCTCCGGATGTGCAGCTTTCCACTTTATCCGACGAAGAGGAGGCCATAGAAGACTACAACATCATTAAACGCCAGCTTATCAACAGCAAGGTACGTACGACCTCTTTTTTTTTTTTTAGGGTTTGAAATCATATGAAATGATAGAGTACAATTGTGTGTTGTGTAGGGGTTTTACGCTGATCCAAACCGAAAGCATATCTATCACTACAAAGGCATCTGTCCAGTGGGTTTGGACCGGATCGCACTTCCCGACAGAACGTTTCGTGATTACTGGGAAGAGATGGTTCATGTCTGTCTCGAAAGACACAACCGAGACAAGGCTAGTTCTGTTTCTCTGCTTTTGTTCAGACAAGTAGTAGTTATATATGTACATTGTGTGAATCATTTTTTTTTAAAGGATCCCAAGGTGGAGTTCGTTGAAGTCGTGAGAGGTCATTATCGCGGAGGACCCAGATCCAAGTCATACATTACTTTTATGGCCAGGGAGAAGCCAGATGGGCCACTTGTTGAGTATCAAGCCAAGGCTATGGTTACTCTTGATAGAAAGAGACACCCCATCCTCTGCAGACCCACTCCTCCTACACCAAACCCTTAAGGTATGTAGTTAGTTTGGATTAGCTTTGTCCACGATGAAACATCTATGTCTTTTATGATTTTGGTTTGAAGATGGTCACCCTATAATGGTATTTCTGTTTCTGTCATATACATGAAGGGTACTATTTGAATATGTAAATCTTCATGTGCATGATTCTAGACTAATGAATTAGTAAAACCTGCTTTTGCATACCTCTTCTAGTAAAATTAAAACAATAATTTTGTTTAGAAAATCGCTTGCTGCAGCTTTAAAAAAATATAATTTAAATAAATACAACATTAACTTCTTTTTTTTTTGTCATCTTGGTGGAACTCGCGGCGAATGGCGTATCATGGGAAGTTAGATTTAGTGGTTGTAACATTTTTTTTAATGGTTGTAACATTTTAACTTAAGGTTCTTAATACTTTTTGTACTCACTTATTTTTTGTTTAAGAATGACTGGACCTTTGATAGGGTGCGCACCTATGATTTTTCAATAATTTCTTATTAGGACTAGTGCTGCTTTCAATGTTATTTGATTTTAGTTTCTTAATTCTATAGAGTTTTTGTAGAGTGTAGCTTTAGGTTATTAGCGCCCGTGCATGATACATCTTTTTGCCCGCTCTAGACATCCGTAAACATCTTCGGATAGATGTCAATCGAGTAGCACGTTCTGATCTCACTCATCTTGATCATGAATGCACACTTCACTTGTGAAACCGGTAAGAAAGGTGGCTATCCCGAGCAAAGTGATACGAGTCAATTCTTCTAGGGAGAAGTCATACTTTTTAACAAGTGATACCCATCAAAGTAGTGTATATCCCTGTACGGTTTGCTTCGGTCCAGAGACTCTGATAATCTTGTAAAGCCACAAAATTAGGATTTCATAAGCCATTTGAGTGTGCAGTCTCCCTGAAACTTGGGAAGAGATGCACAGAATTCTAATTTTATAGATACACAAAATTCTAGTTTTATAGAGGGTTTATGAAGAATCATCATCGATTTTTTGATGACATGTTGTGTTTTTTACGTGTTCTACTAGATACTTGCGGTAATCTATATTATAGATGATGAAAATGTTTTAACGAATTTAACGTGACCAGGAAATGATAAGCAACTAACATAAGATGTAAATCGAGAAAACAAACAACTGTCTAATCCATAGAGTTTACTACATTCTTTCAGTGTTATTCGCTGACCTCAATAACCATTTGCAAAAGAAGCAGCAAAACAACCCACAAATCTTCTTAAATCTACCATTAGCTTAGCTAATCAAAATTTGGCCAAAAGATTTGAAAATGCCATCCGCTGGGAGAAACAATCTACAATAACCTTTGTTGCCAAATGTTACTCCCCATGAATTCTGAACCACCACAAACTCGATCTACTCCACCATCTAATACGCGCCTTGCAACAACAAGTAGAGCATGTTCTTGAGTTGTATCATTTAGAGTGAGTGGCACATGATAGATTCCGTACAAAAAAAAAGCACATACATTTTGTGTGGATATATAATCTATTTGTTTTTATGTCAAGTAAAAAAAAGAGTGAGAGAGAGTCAAGTAATTTACTTACAAAAAAAGCACATACATTTTGTGTGGATATATAATCTATTTGTTTGTATGTCAAGTAAAAAAAAAGAGTGAGAGAGAGTCAAGTAATTTACTTACCATTCCAACATCTTCAATGATAGGAAAATTATTTACAACAATTCTCAAAGGTGTCCTCTCCAATGTGTCATACACAAATGTTTTTGAAGCATCTTGTCGTTGCTCAAAGTGACATGTGGTCGTCCCTCCGTGCTCACGTGCTATTTTCTACACAAAATTTTGTTAAGTTGTTTAGAATGGTATGGATAAACTTTTAAATATATATGAAATATATATAAATACACTTATTTCTCTAAGTCTTACATTTCTAATGTAGTTGATCGGTATGTTCAGGTACATTATTATTTTCAAAAAGGAGTGGATTTAGAAAGTAATAAGGAGTGGATTTCACACATTGAAACTACATTTTAAATGAAAATTTTACATTATTATTTTCAAAATTAAGTATTTTTATATCTAAACAAGATCATTAAAGTATTAAGCACTTTTAAATATTTTATAGTGGCTAAATATTTAAAAACTTTTATATTTTTCAATATTATTTTAAGAAATCTGATCTTATATTCGATAAGAACCATTATTTTCATAACTAGTAAAATTTAAACCATATTTTGTCAAGAAAATTGCTTATAGAGATTTTAATATAACTAATTAATTGTTTAAGTAATTAAAATGTACTGAAGTGGGTAGGAATGTCAATCGGGTTGTCAAGTCCAGCCCGATCTAAAACCCACAAGAACCGTAAATATTTGAATTTGTCATGCTTGATTGGAATATTTTGGTTTAATATTGTCCTTAATAGAACTTTTGGGCTTTTTGAGTTCTTGGAATAGATTTTTATAATATTGTATCTAATATTTTCACCATTTCGCCTTTAGAATATAGAAGTAGTTTAATATTTTTCTTTAAAATATAGTGTTTTCATTAGGTTTGAAATTATATTATAACCATATTAAATTAAAAAAGTTACATAATACAGTGGAAGTTAAACTAAATATATAAGACAAAAAAGCTTATTCTAAACACAGTGAAACATTACACACATTATATTTTCGAAAAAATTCTCTATTAAAAAAGACGATACATTTTTCAAATTTAAAATGTGTCTCTTGTAATAATCAAATAGTAATGTACATTCACATCTTTCATATTTGCTTTACTAGAGTTTAGACAAAAAAAAAAATATTAAAACAATATGTCAATATTAAGAATGACACTAATTGTAAGAATGATACTCTCTAAATTAAAAGATAATTTTTTTAAGAAAATAAAGACAATTAGTTTGGGTATTTGTGCAGCCTTAATTTTGGAATTAGATTTGTACTTTTTGTAACACTAATATGAAGTTTTTGACTTTATGTTTTCAATTTCCCTTGAAATGATCTTTGTAGTTCATCTGTATATATTAATTGTGGTTAATCAAGTAAATGTTTACTTTGCTGTAGGAGATAGTTTGATTTGGTGAATAGAAAAACAATGGATTATAGAGAAAGTGGATAAAATAAACTGCAACACGAGATATAATTACCGAGCACAAATAAATATTTATTTTAAAAAATCTAAAAATGTTAAAATTCGAAATTGTTTTCTGAAAAACTTAAGATTGGAATCAATATTCAAAATAATTATTAAAATTTAAATAAATACTATAAATACACAATTTCATATTATGATCTTAATATGAATCTAAAATATACGAAACTGAAGAGTTATTAACTGAATCAAGAATAAATTCCGATTTAAAATGAAAGATAATTTAAAATTTTAAATATATCGGATATCCAATCTTATATATTAAAACAGAAGTCACAATCTTGATTCATGTATGATTTTTTAAAAAATGAACCTAATAGACCTATTACTAGAAATTCATTTTATATTTATCATATTATTTGTTTTATCATTTATCTTCAAATTAATGTCACCTAAAATCTCACATTACCAACTCATCTTTTATTAATCGTGATGATTTCACTTTACTGTATAGAAAATCAATGACATGAGTCTCATAGTCTAGATTTATAATAAATGACCATACATTTTCTGTTACTATATAAATGTATACATTAGTTCATAAGTCTTATTTCATGTGTCTCTGTCGTTTTCATTAAATACTTAATCATGTAAATATGTAACAATATACATATAAACATATCTCATGGCCATAACTTCATAACCAAACTAACTCTGTTACTAACAGCGTTTTATTTTTAGTAAACATGCTCGAGTGATATTTGAGTTACGATGCTCTTTGAATTTATTGTTGCACTTGTGTTGGCCTTATTTGAGTTATTGTTCTCTTTGTATTATATGATCTTTATTTTTTTATATACTGAAACACAGACATCATTTGGAGAAGATGAAGTTGGCTGTATTCAAAATAATAAAACATCAAATACGGGTATATTCATTTAACAGCAAAAATATTTGTTGTTTGTTACAAAAATCATATATAAATGGTATAATCCTATAATTCTGTTATTTTAACATTATTGGAAAAAAATCAGCATAATATCAAGGAAAAATATATTGCAATATTAAATAATATAATTCAAAAAGTTACTACTCAAATTACGGGTATATTATTTGCCCGCAACTATATTGGTCGTAGATATAAAAATTTCACTAAACTTAAATTGATGGATTCCACCAGTAGTTACTAAAAAATAGTTTCATCTCACCATGAATTTGTATGTATATTATATCATGAACATTTTTCAATTTAACATATTAAAAACATATATCAGTGTTTTTTGTTTAATATTCAATTGTAATAATGTTCAAATATTAGTGTAGATGAATATTTTAATATGTTCATAAATACAAATACAATTACTAAATAATAAAATATTTATTTATATTACTTATATTTTTAATTAAAAATTATAGATAATATTTTATTTCAAAAATATAAATACAAATAATTTTCAAATTTGTTGAACTTTGCATATATTAGTTAGCAAATCTAATAAGATAAATATATAAGTCACAATTACATGTAATAGTTCAAAACAATTAATTGAATAGACAAACATGCACACTATAAAATTATTGTATCAAAAAAATTATATAAACTTTAAATATATGATTAACTAGTATTATGGCCCTTGCTATGCAAGGGCAAAATAATTGTCAAATTAAAGATGAAAAACATTACATTAGTTAACTTTTTTTTTTTGAGAAAAAGCTTTAGTTACCATTGTTTACCACTTAAATGAATACAGAAATACACACCTTTAATAGTTGACAACTGCTTTTGTGGATGAACTCGAGGTCTTGAACGCATTTGAGAAACGAAACATTCGATGGAGCTTTAAATGAGAGTGTTAAGACATTTCATCACCATTATTATTAGATTTTGAGGAGTTGGTGCTTCTTGTTCTATGTCTTCCGTGCTTAAATATTTTACGCAATGAATACATGTGTTAGAAATTTTCTGAGTTTTATGTGAAACTTATAATTTACGGTGTTTTCTGATCTTTTAAATGTGGAGATTTCAGTTTATTTAGATGCAAAAGAAGTGAAGGTAGTGGGACGGTAAAGATATTGGAAAACAGTTTCACCAATAGAACTGAAAGAATTTTTAATAATGGAAGATTAAAAAAATTAGACAATAATTAACTTGATCGAAACAATACAAAACAGAATATGTAAAAAAAAAATCAAATGAAAAGGACAGTGAACAAACAAAGAATCATGGGTTGTGGGCTACTTTTTTAAAATTGTTCTATGGTTTCTGTTATTTTTTTCTTTTAAGCATTATTTTTTTTTCAGACTGTTTTCTATTCCAATTTTTTTTTTGAAAAATAGATTTTTCACATGTCAGCTTTAGATTGGTGATGCGACTTGCGCTTTAGTATATAAGGGATTAATAAAAAAATATACCAATAATAATGTTATATGTTTATAAAGTGGAAATAAACACATGCACGGTTGTGCGGGTCAAAATCTAGTTAGTATTAATCGAAACGATCCAAACATAATAACCCGAATAGAACCTAAAGAACAACGTTCCGAATCCAAACAGCTGCCCGAACCGGTTCTATTACGATTTAGTTGAAATAAATCTCCGGTTTGACAGAACCGTCTTTACTTCTCTCAATCGGAAACAATCAAATCGTCGGGAATGTTGCCTCTGATGAGGGAAGGAGGAAGGATGGCGGGAGGATCTGAGAGAAAGACGATACTAGTGGGTCTGGCTCTAGCTCTTGTTCTTGGCGTCGCTGTTTACTTAAGGCTGTGGACTATCGATTACACTCTATCGTCTGATGACACAGAACGCTTAAGGTTCTCCTCCTCTCTTTTCTCCATTCAGGGGTTGTCTTGCTACTAGTGTTGGGATTTTGTGAAAAGGGTTCGTTAGTTTCGTTAAAGTTTCAGACTTTATGTTTTAAGTTTCCTTTGATTTGATTTTTTGTAGCTCAGCTGTGTTTATATGGTTGGTGATAGTTTATATTTGGTGTGTAGGAGACAGTTTGATTTGGCGAATAGGGAAGCAATGGATGAATCTGCAGAATGGCGGAGAATGTTTGACAGTGAAGCTGAGAAGGCTTCTAAATGTAACACAGAGCTGGCACTGGTACTATTCTCTAAGCTCCTCCTCCATGTAGTCAGAGAAAGACTTCTTCTTTTTTTTTAGAGCATTGTTTTTTCTTGTTCAGATGAAAGAGTCATCTGGGAATGGAAACGCGTTTACTCTCAATCAAAAGCTAGATTCATTACATAAGGTGACATTCCCATTTCCCAATCGACACTCCTTATAATATTGGATGCTTGTGGCTCATTACTTTTTTGCTCTCTTGGGTTTAGGAAAATGCGGCGTTGCTCGGTGAGATAGAGACATTAAAACAAGAGCTGGAAGCTTCAAGGTTAAAGTGCCGTTCAAGACAGGCACCCCGTTAGATTAGTTTTCGTGATAGACATCCTCAGACTCCTGTCTTTAGTTTTCGCTCATGTATAACAGTTGTCCTATACGATTTGTAGGCTCTTTCTTGGAACATGTACTAGCAATAACTGTAATATACACCACCGTTTTCATCACCTTGTATTGAGATAATACATCCTACAATTCAATTCACTGAAATCATCTGTTGTTGTCATAGTATTGGATCGTGTTATGTTATCTTTACATCCTTTAAGTTATAGATACTAAATAATGATAACAGTTTCAAGCCATTTATGTTCGTAATAAGCATCATGGTACCTTCATATTTGCTCGTGATAGTAGGTGAAAGCTACATTGTAGTTCATGAAGGAATGCTGTGAAGGTTGTTGTTGCACTTATACCTCACTGTGATTTGTCTAGCTTGTAACTGTGGAGAAGTGTAAGTCGTACATTTTTCCTGTTGATTTGAGTGACTGATTGATTGATATGGTTATATAACTAATTTTTACTGTTTGTTACTCAACTATCATTCTATCAAACTCCTGAAACTGTGGAGAAGTATCCGTTGCACACCTTTATGTGCATCATCATCATTATCCTATCTTAACTTGCAACCTATAATAAGTTAGGTTTCAACTTCATCTATTCACACCAAACTCAACCACTTAATCTAACTTTGCCTCAACATTCCACGTGTGTCACTATTTTGTTGTGACAAGACTTCACTTAGCCGATAAGATTCAACTTTAAACAGGTCAAGACATTATAGTTTGGAGTTAAAAGACTTTAGTACTAGTACTAATAATTTACATAAACTTTACCCCAACTAAACAGAATCTATTCCTTTTTTAGTAAGATCAAAACCATGAAAATCTTCTAGACATTTTTTCATATCTATATATAAATATTTATAATAGATATATTAGTTCTTGATCTTGATCATTCTCTAATCCGTCACATCTCCCAGCAAAGCTTAGACGTAACACTTTCATGGCAAGGTGCGTATTCCTGCAACAACAACAACAATGTTTGAGATTATGGTGAAATGCAGAAACAATCCAACTCGATTTTACTTTAATTACCTCTAGTTTCTTCACAAGCTCTTTAGCATTAGGAGCAGAGACGATGATCTCACGAGCAGTAGGACTGATGAATCCTTCTTCCACGGCTTTATCGATGAATGAGAGCAGAGAGTTGTAGTATCCATCAACATTGAGCAAACCCACCTGCAGAAAAAAAATTGTTTTAGTGATTTTGGGTTCTTGAATTTTCATTTAAAAGTTTGAATCTTTCTTGAAAATATGAAAGAGGGTTTGTTTTCTTACCGGCTTTTCATGTATTCCAAGCTGAGCCCAAGTTATGACCTCAAGCAATTCTTCAAGGGTTCCATAGCCACCTGTAATTACCACACTACACTTTAGGTTTTTTTTGTTAAAAGAGATCAGACTAAATTATTATTATGACATGGTCAAGTCAATAGTGTGTTATGTATACAAGAAAAACCAAATGATGTATTCTTCTCCATCTCTGTAACAATTAGTACATTGGTGTCAACATGATTACTAAAGCAGGATCATTCAGATTCAGTGTGGGCAATGCTATTTGTGGGACTGTTTCAGATTTTGTCTCTTAGCTTGAAATGGGCAAGAAGGAAAATTTTGGTCACAGCAAGACTACACAAGCCATACAGAGTACCGCTATGTTTAAAAAAAAAAGCAGAGCAATCAGCTGAGTAAAGAGGAGAGAAAAAATATCTAATTTTAAGTGCCAGATGTTGATGTGTCAAGGCCTTTATCTTTAAGAGTATGGTGACTTTTATGATTCTACATTTTTGCATTTAAAAAATAAAGGAAAAACTTTTCACAGTAGCTTTCACACTGCATTGCAGCTTGACCAAGAAATCATGTTTTTTACCAATTTTTTTCTTCTCTCTTTTGCAAAATCAGTCTATTTTTGTGACCAAATAAATATTTGTTCTTCAAGACTTTGAATTCTCTCATTCATTATTTTTATACGAAACCCTTCAGGTTTGACCAGTTTTCCTATATCATCATTACTTTGTTTGAAAAAAAACAATATTTGAACTTATAAATATTTACTTTTGTGCAAAGGAACAAAATATTATTTGATAATTTGGCAGGATGGGGTTTAAAACAAAACCTGGCAACGCAATAAAAGCATCGGAGTGCTTAGCCATCTCAGCTTTCCTTTGGTGCATACCTGTAACTGCTCTTACTTCTCCTACTGTTTCACCAGTTAACTGCCATAACAAAGAGCATCCACCAAATTTTAGAAAAATAAAAGGAAGTAATAATTAAAAGCAGTTAAAGGGAAAAAGCAACTTTGGACTCTTCTACAGGCAAAAGCAATGATGGCTATGCAAGTAATCGATATTTGGATGTTTTTGAAATCTCTTACATACATTTTGTTTTACAAAACTTTATTCTAGTTAACATCTTTCTAATAATTTTCTTCATATATTTTATTTTAGGATACCTAAAGGAAAAAAAATAGGGGGTAGAAAAGATAAACTACTCAATCAAGTAAAGGTGATTATAATAAATAGGGAAAAGAGTAAAACAGAAGCAAAGACTGAAGATTAAAATGGGTTTGAATGGGAGTCTGTAGAGAAGAAAACATAACTTAAGAGTCAAAAATAAACAAATAATAATGTTTATTTAAAAAAAAACTTTAAAAGTTCATACCTCTTTGGGCATGAGGGTCTTGGGAATGACTCTGTAGAGTGACAACAAGATGACAAAAGAGGTTTAGTTTGAAGTAATCAACAACATAACCCAACACTTTAGTTATATCACAAGCTCAAAAGACAGTTTTCTGTTGTATGATCTTAACCATAAAGATCATTAAGTTGTTAAGAGAAGAGATTAAAACAGAGTATATAGTTTTTAAGTGATTTGACTATAAGAAAGTTACCCAATAACATGACGACCACCATCATGAACAGCTTGTGAAACCAAACCCATCAATCCTATGCTCCCACCTCCATAGACTAGATCAATATTCCTTGAAACCTGCAGAACAAAAAAACATAGTTACACCCCTAGATTTGCTAAACTAAAGGATAATAAAAAAAACAATATTGAAGCTTTGAGACTCTCAAACCCATTTAACAAAGTAGCAACCAGAATATTCTAAAGTTGGCACGTTCCAAAGAAGAAAGAAAAATGCTCTGAATTTGAAAAACCTAAACATTAACAAACATCTTGTGAACATGTTTTATCAAAATCCGAAAAGGTTTTGCAGAACACAATGAAACCAAAGAAGCATATCATCTTGTCTCAAAACCTACCAATAAGTTGAAATTCATGGATTACCAGTTCGTTGCCGAGATCAACAGCAGCATCTTGGTAACTACTCTTCTTGCCTTGGCTGCTTCCACAGAAGACACAGATTCTTTTGAACTTTGACTTTTGCATCGTTTCAGCTTTGATCTCCATTGATTCCGAGCTCTAAGTTTTGATAAATCTAACTTTGTAGTCCGGAAAGAGAAAAGGTAAATAGTTTTAAGGTTTCTTTGAGTACAAGAATCTAATTTCAAGAAACGAGTGTAAAAGAAACCTGACTGAAAGCTCACAAACTCTATTTTTGGAGTTGTAGTGTATCTTCACCACTAATGCTTCTTGGCACAACCATTGTTGTTATATAGTGTGTCTTCTCGTCATGCTGGTCATCGATTTAATTTAGTCATTTTTAAACATTAAACTTTTATTTGTTATTTTGAAAGTAGGCACTTGATTGGTACTGCAATATTATTAGGAAAATGAATTTAGTTAAAATATAGAAAACCTCCCCCCTCCCAAAGAAACATGTGGTATTTAAATACCAAACGTTTAATTTTTATGAGAAAATATTTAAACACCTAAGAAATATGTTGTTGTCTTTATTTACACGTGAGATATTGAGGCACGCGCGTCTATCACCACCCACACATACAGCTCATGTTGGCACGCGTGGCTAAATTCTCCCTTGTGTTAATTCTTTATATCACTGCAATATATAAATAAAAATAATTCAATCATGAAAATATAATAGAGCTACAATATCATAGCGAAAACATTATTAAATGGAAGAACAACGATAAATTTTTGCAAAGTTGCAGCATCGATCTGCTATTTAGGTCATTTAAAAATAACAAAAAAGGACATAGCTGTTAAAAAGATAATTATAAAAAGAATGATTATCCAAAGGAAAACAGATGTCTTTCATCTGTAAAAACAGTCACCCATCACCTCTTGGTGATTTTGTCTTCTTCTTCCAAGTTGGTGAGAATTAACCGACTTTACCCATCTATAAATAGTACTTCTCTCCCTTTTGTAAAAGTTAGATGAGCAATAATAATTATATCTTTCTCTTACTCTCTTATACTCTTCACACAAAACATAAAGCTACTCTCTCTCTCGTTGACTCACACCAAGAAGAAAATACATATATAATAAATCAGTCCTTCTTTTATCCCTACTTATTCAACACGTTATCAGCACGAGGCTCTGATCAACTGAAGTTTATTAATCTGAAAAGTTCTTAAACCAACCGAGGTAATGTTTAAATTTATGTATTTTAATATACTTATTTTATTTAAATTTTATTATTGCTTCGGAGTGAGAGGCTGGACCTTCTCCGTTCGGGATGATAGGCGCTGCCTTCCCCGACTGATCGTTATGGTAGGCTATGCCTTCACGATCAGAGAAACACGTGGTAGGCTTTGCCTCCGTGAATAAAAAGGTCAAAATAGTAGACCATGTCTCCTCGGACTTTGAAAAATGATCAATATGGTAGTCTATGACTCCTCGGATCATGTGGTAGGCTGAGCCTCCCGATTTTATTTATGCTATTTAAATTCTTGCAATTTAAATTTCTGCAATTTAAATTTCTGCAATTTAAGTTTATGCTTTTATTTTATGCCTTTAATTTCTGCATTTAAATTACGCATTTAAATTCTTGTAATTACTATAACTATATATATTATTCTATGAATACAGTTATCATGTCGAATTTGACAAAGCTCGAAATTAATGCCCTGGATATTATGGGAAATAATTATATGACCTGGGCAGTGGGTGCAAAAATGCACCTGAGAGGAAACGGGCTTTTGGAAACCATCGATAGTTCAAAAACGGTGTCGGATGAGAAAAAGGCTAAAGCCATGATATTTTTACGACACCACATCCATGATGGTTTAAAGGATGAATATATTACGAAAGAGGATCCTTGTGACCTCTGGAAATCTTTAAAAGAGAGGTTCGATCACCAGAAATATGTGATCTTACCGAAAGCTAAACACGAGTGGATCCATCTCCGGTTCCAGGATTACAAAAGTGTTAGTGAGTTTAATTCCGCGATGTTCGGAATTACTTCGAGGATGATGTTATGTGGAGAGAAAATAAGTGATTATGATATGATCGAGAAAACTCTCTCCACGTTCCATCCTGAAAATGTAATCCTGCAACAACAATACCGAGTGAGTGGATATACCCGTTACTCGGAGTTGATGCAAGTCCTCCTTGTAGCGGAGCAGAATAATCAACTCGTGACTTTAAACCATCAAGCTCGTCCCACTGGATCTGCTCCATTCCCTGAAGCGAATGTTGCATCATCCAGTTATGATAATAGGAGAGGACGAGGTCGTGGACGTGGTGGAAACCGTTATCATGGTCGTGGAAGAGGACGAGGAAGAAGATTCCGTCCCTATGATGAAAGAAATAATAAAGACTTCCACGAAAATGAAAGGAATGAAAAGGGCCAGGATGATAAAAGGCAAACGGGAACGGTTTGCTACAGATGCGGCATGAAAGGTCATTGGGTACGTACCTGTCGTACACCAAAACATTTAGCCGATCTGTATAGAGAATCCCAAAAGGGAAAAGAGAAAGGAAGAGGTGAAACTAACTTCATCTCTGATGAACCTGGGCCATCCTTTCATGGTTTAAACGATGATACTCATCTCGACGTATCAGACTTTCTGGTTGAACCAGAGAATATCGATGAGTAATATAAATAGATGTGATATAAGTAGACTGTATTATAGTATCTATATATTTTGTTGTAAGATATATGTTATGTTTGTTATGTTTAATGTTTAATAATATATGTTTTATGAATATTTTAAATTCAGAAAGAATGCCAAACTTTGAGACTATGGATGGAGATTTGTGTTTGGCAGATAGTGCGTCAACGCACACAATAATCAAAGATAAGAAATATTTCTCCAGTCTCAAAATAAGAAATTACGCTGGAAGCGTAAGTACAATATCTGGTAATGCAAAGATTATTATGGGCTCTGGAAGAGCGAAATTTTCAATGCCAGGGGGAACGATATTTGAAATAAGTTATGCATTGTATTCCCCCAAGTCTCATAGAAACTTGTTAAGTTTTAAGGATATCCGAAGAAATGGATATCATATTGAGACTATGAGTAAAGATGGCATTGAATTTCTTTGCATTAAGTCCGAGAAAAAACATATACTTGAAGAGTTAAGAATGTTATCCTCTGGACTATATTGTACAAAAATAACCATGACTGAGTCCTATGCCGTGGTAAACATGAAGTTTACTGATACATTTAAAATATGGCATGAAAGGCTAGGACATCCTGGTTCAGTCATGATGAGAAAGATAGTGCAAAATTCGAATGGCCATCCGTTGAAAAACGGAAAAATTTTGCAAACGGGCGAGTTTACATGTAATGCATGTTCTCAAGGAAAGCTTATAACTCGGCCATCACCAGCAAAAGTAGGTAATGAATCACCAGTGTTTTTGGAAAGAATACATGGTGATATATGTGGGCCGATCCACCCACCGTGCGGGCCATTTAAGTATTTCATGGTATTGATTGACGCATCTACTAGATGGTCAAGTGTGTCTCTTTTGACGACACGAAATACGGCTTTCGCAAAGTTCATTGCCCAGATAATAAAGCTGAGAACGCAGTTCTCAGAATATGCCATTAAGAAAGTAAGGCTTGATAATGCTGGTGAATTTACATCGCAAGCCTTTGATGATTATTGTATGTCAATGGGGATTGATGTGGAGCATCCAGTTCCCCATGTGCATACACAAAATGGCATGGCTGAGTCATTGATAAAACGGTTGCAGTTGATTGCAAGACCGTTAGTCTTGAGAACAAAGCTCCCAATTTCTGTATGGGGTCATGCTATATTGCATGCGGCTGCACTGGTTCGGCTAAGACCGAGTGCATATCATAAGTACTCCCCTTTACAATTGGCATCTGGGCAAGAGCCAGATGTATCCCATCTCCGTGTCTTTGGGTGTGCGGTCTATGTTCCGATAGCTCCGCCACAAAGAACAAAAATGGGCCCACAAAGGAGATTGGGAATTTATGTGGGTTATACGTCACCAAGTATAATAAGGTATCTGGAACCAGTAACTGGTGATATGTTTACGGCAAGATTTGCCGATTGCCATTTTAATGAGGATGAATTTCCAGCATTAGGGGGAGGACTTAGAGAAATTCCTAAAGAGCTTACTTGGTGTACACCGTCGTTGTTACACCTTGATCCTCCTACGAATCAAAGAGAGCTGGAAGTTCAGAAAATTGTGCATTTGCATAATTTGGCAAACCAGTTACCAGATGCGTTCACAGATACGAGAAGGGTGACGAAGTCATGTATACCCGCTGAAAATGTTCCATCAAGAGTTGATGTTCCTAAGGAACAAACTGGTGGAAATAAAATAAATGAACCTAAGGTTCAGTTAAAGAGGGGGAGGCCAGCGGGTTCTAAAGATAAAAATCCCCGAAAGAAAAAGAAATTGGATGAACAAAGTAAGGTTCTAGAAGAACCTGATACTGAAAAATGTCTGAATAAAGACATAGATAAAGATGATCCAGATGACGAGAAGGGAACAGAAAAGTATGAGATTTCCATCAACTACGCCCGAGATGAAAAGATATGGATCAGAAATAAGATAAAAGATATTGATGGAATGTTCTCCTTTTCTGTGTCCAAAGAGATCGATCATGAAAATGATGATCCCGATCCAAGGTCCATTTTAGAATGTCAAAAAAGACATGATTGGGAGGAGTGGAAGAAGGCCATTCAAATTGAATTACTCTCCCTGAATAAAAGAAATGTCTTTGGACCTATAGTCATAACGCCTGAGAATATAAATCCTGTTGGGTATAAGTGGGTATTCGTGAGAAAAGTAAATGAGAAAAATGAAGTAACACGATATAAAGCCCGATTAGTTGCCCAAGGTTTTTCTCAGAGACCGGGAATTGATTTTGAGGAAACGTATTCCCCGGTAATGGATGCAATTACGTTTAGATTTTTGATGAGCCTAACGGCGTCTAAAAATCTTGAAATGCATCTCATGGACGTTGTGACTGCATATTTGTATGGATCGTTGGATAACGATATATATATGAAACTCCCTGAGGGATTGAAAATGCCAAGAGCATTGAAAGAAAAATCCAGGGAGATTTGCTCGGTCAAGTTACAGCGATCACTTTACGGATTAAAGCAATCCGGACGCATGTGGTACAATCGCTTAAGTGAATATCTTTTGAGTAAAGGATATGTTAATAATGCGATATGTCCATGCGTTTTTATAAAGAAATCGTCATCTGGCTTTGTGATCATTGCTGTATACGTTGATGACCTGAACATAATTGGAACTCAAAAGGAGGTTGATGATGCTCGAACTCATATGAAAGAGGAGTTTGAAATGAAAGATCTCGGCAAGACAAAGTTTTGTCTTGGGCTCCAGATAGAGCATCTCCGAGAAGGAATATTTGTGCATCAATCAAACTATACGAAAAGGTTATTGAAACGCTTTCGTATGGACAAAGCGACTCCTTTGAGTACTCCAATGATTGGTAGAACTCTCAATGTTGAGAGTGATCCTTTTAGGCCCTGCGAAGATAGCGAGAAGATATTAGGTCCAGAAGTACCTTATATGAGTGCTATCGGTGGGCTGTTATATCTTGCAAACTGTACCAGACCAGATATAGCTTTTGCTACTAATCTACTGGCGAGATATAGTTCTGCTCCTACTCGCAGGCATTGGGACGGAATAAAACATTTATTCCGTTACCTTCAAGGTACAGTTGATTTAGGGTTAATGTATTTTAGAAAACCCGAGTTTGGTATAGTTGGTTTTGCAGATGCAGGATACTTATCAGATCCTCATAAGGCTCGATCGCAAACCGGCTATGTTTTTACAATTGGTGGAACCGCGATCTCTTGGCGGTCCCAGAAACAAACTCTGGTTGCGACATCTTCAAATTATGCAGAAACTATTGCGCTTCACGAAGCATGTCGAGAATGTGTGTGGCTTCGGTCAATGAGTCACCACATACAAGAATCAAGCGGAATAGTCAACGAGAAAGAGCCGACGAAAATATTTGAAGATAACTCGGCTTGTGTCGCTCAACTCAAAGAAGGCTACATCAAAAGCGACAGGACAAAGCACATCCCTCCGAGATTTTTCTCGTACATAAAGGAGCTCGAGAAAAATAAAGAAGTGGACATCGAATATGTACGATCATGCGACAATCCAGCTGACTTGTTCACCAAAGCTCTTCCGACTACAATATTCCGAAAACACGTCTATGGTATCGGAATGCGACATTTGCGTGACCTGTAACAAGGAAGCTAGGTCCACTACTTTTAGGGGGAGATTACGGCAGTGTACTCTTTTTCCCTTGTCATGGTTTTTGTCCCAATGGGTTTTTCCATGACCAGGTTTTTAACGAGACACTACGTAATACAAGTTTAGATAATCAAGGGGAGTGTTAAAAAGATAATTATAAAAAGAATGATTATCCAAAGGAAAACAGATGTCTTTCATCTGTAAAAACAGTCACCCATCACCTCTTGGTGATTTTGTCTTCTTCTTCCAAGTTGGTGAGAATTAACCGACTTTACCCATCTATAAATAGTACTTCTCTCCCTTTTGTAAAAGTTAGATGAGCAATAATAATTATATCTTTCTCTTACTCTCTTATACTCTTCACACAAAACATAAAGCTACTCTCTCTCTCGTTGACTCACACCAAGAAGAAAATACATATATAATAAATCAGTCCTTCTTTTATCCCTACTTATTCAACAATAGCTAGATAATTGGTAACATGAGTTAATTCTCAACAGATGTTAATTCTCAACAGATGTTTTTTTTTTCTTGGCAAAATTAAAAAAACAACATCCAATTATTTTGGAAGAAGAACAAGTAATATGTTATTAAGAAATCCATTGTGTAATGATCATTGATAAGAGAGTTAGAAGAACACATTTTTAGGATTAAATAGAAATTCCATGTTAGTACATCTACTACTTGTTATAGTTAATTTATTTTCTTAAGTGATACTCCTATAATTAATTAGAACGGAAATTTAATAATTATATTGAATTACATTTGTATATGACCTATTTGTAGCGAGCTTTCACGGGAAAATGTATAGTTTCGCCTATTAAAGTTTGACATAACTCAGTGTAATATTTAAAATCCAACATACATATGCTAAAATTAAGTTCTGACTTTAAATAGGATGCTCTTAAATTTGGACTTATCATAGATTAATTGACAATGGATTAATTCCTATAATTATATTAGTAAAGATATTTTCTTAAATTTCATGCGGGATCCCAACATGTAGTATTCAAAAATGAGTTAACACTTAATTAATTCATTGCGTTTTTTATTCAAGAAATGGATATTTTAAGGATACTCAATTACGAGAATAAACATAGAAACTTAATTAAATGTATTTGGTAAACACATTTTGATAGACAAATATGAAAAAAACAGTGACATGAGAGAATAAATTAAAACATAGAAAAACAATTGTTATAGTGTTTGTTGCCCACGTACATCTGTCTAAAACCAGCGTGAATTCACAAATTGCAACTTTAAATGAATGCTCGCAATCATTTCCTATTTCGTATCTCAACCTAACGCACTAACTCAAGATTATCCATGGAAATACATAACTTATCTCCACCAGTTTTGATAAGAGAGGTTGTAATTAGTGATACGTCATACAAGGGTTACAACTCTATATAAGCCCCGTTTGATAAGAGGTACCTTGACGTTAATATTCATGGAGTTGTATGCACACACGGCCAGTGGCGGACCGAGGATTAAATTTAACCTAGGTCAAACTATGTACATAAAAAGGAAAAACAACTAAAATGTGTCATCAAGAGGCTTTGAACCACGGTTTAGAGGGGTCAGATGCTGAACTTAACCAGGAGAGCTACTGTTTTTCCATTGTTTTTATGGACAAAATAATATTTATATAGATTTATGGGGTTGCAGGTGGCACCCCATTGATGTACATAGGTCCGCCACTGCACACGGCACGTGTGGAGTGTGGTAAATGTAGCAACAGTCTACCACATATGGAAGCAACGTAACAACGCTCTCCATAATCAAGTCTCACACACTGCAACTGAAGTGTTCAGGTTCATAGACCGCGATATCAAGACGATCATCACGTCAGATTCAAAGGTTCCTTTGAATCAATGCGGAGACCATCTAATACACCTAAGTTTTTAATGGCAAATGGAAGGATGAGAATAAAAGGAGAAGCGTCTGTTTTTTCGTGTGTGTATTCGTTTGTAAACCGTAGTAGTATAAATTTATAATCACCATTTAAATTTTCCAAATTAGCTCTGTAAATTTATAGACGCAACTGGTTTTCGGTAACATCACATGTATGTGCATCAATTTCACTAAAATCCAGTTTTTAGTTACGGCTAAAAATATGTACAAAGAAAAATTAAAAAATTGTATATATATATATATATATATTAACTTTCTTGTATGTTTAATTTTATAAAAAGCATACTAGATAAGTAAAATGCACGGCCCTGTAAAAAAATGCACGGCCTATAACAGAACGTACAATACTGAACACCATGGTACGTTTAGTGAAATAATGAAAGTTACTAACAGAACTTACAATAGTGAACATCATGATGATACTTATCATGCCATAAATAACAAATTACTATGTTATTCTTATGACGTCATTTGCTTTTATGCATATATAATAAAGCCCTCATGCGATATTTCTTACAGAAAACTCTGACCAATTAAAAAAATCTATTTAAACTGATTCAGTGATAAAGTTTCCTCGCTTTTTCGCTTTATCAAGAATTGGACAAATAATTCACTTTCTATATAAAAAGTAGGAAAAAATGGACAGCTTATATCTGGACAGTGTAGGATGGGTACAAACGTTATTTACTGATATTCATGCAAACAACACAGAAACAAATAACCAAAAATAAGTCCATGTAGATGTGTTATGGGTACACCAATATATATATACACACATTTATTTACAGATTTATATATAGAATGAAGAAGTTAATGAGATGATGGTGTCTGTGATATGGAGCTGTGCCATTGATGGTTGAAATAAGAAACACGAAGCGAATTATGGCGTTTATTACAAGTGTACCCCAATTCACCCTCCCTATGCAGACAACCTTTCTTCTTGTTTTCTTTTGCATACGAAACATTGCTCCATTTGACAAAAAAAAAACATTGCTCCAATTTTTTATTCCTCTATTCATTTTAGCCTTTTGTATATATTATGAAAATAGAGTTCTTAGCTTTTTCCCATCGGGTGCACAAAAAAAAAAAAGTTTTTCCCCGTCTCTTGTGTAATTAAAAGCATATCCAATGTACATCTCTATATATTTCTCTAAAATAAAGATCTCTATTATAGAGCTGAAAATACTTCAATGTATGCTTATATAATAGAGTTCTTTTATTTTATAGGAAAATTTAGAGAAAAAATTACTTTTTCCTCTACATTTAGAAGTGAAAATAACATATCTCTATATTTTTCTTTATAAATAAAGGAACTCTATTATTTTATATTTTTGCTAACCGAGTATTCTGGTCCCACCGTGGTGGTCCAGACTAGAGACCGAAGGAGCATGGACCCGAAGGTCACCAGGTGGCTCACCGTTAACGGTCTTCGGTCTCGGACGCTGCAGCCCATATATAAATTCCGCAGTGACCAAGGCTCGAATCCAGGGGTGGGTACTTCAGCTGAAGCTCTTTTACCACTAGGCCAAAGCAACTTAGTTAGGAACTCTATTATAAAGACATACATTGGAGTATTTTTACTTCTATAATGGAATTTCTCTATTTTGGGGGAAAATATAGAGATAGAAGTAGAGGATGGGTAGGAGATGATCTAAGATATACTATATAGCAGGCATTAATGGATAATCCATTTGTTATATTTTTTTTCCTTTTCAATTTTGTTGATGATGTTGGATTCTTTTATAAGTTTCCTCTTTTGAACATCCTTACTAATATAGGAACTTCGGAATCAAGTATACACGCCCATGCTACAATTTATATTAGAAAGAAAAATTGAAAAAATTATTTATGTGGCCGAAGATAACTTAGACGTGTTGATTATAATATAGGTGTATAATACACATAAATTGCAGTGAGCTGGTAGAAAATTCTATTTAAAACTGAACATATCCAAGTGTTAGTACGCAGATTGGTTGTAAATCATAGTTAAGAAAAATATAGCTCTCTTTAAGATTATCAAGTAAAAGTTTCATTCAAAGCCTATATATCATAACCCTATTGAATTGTTGGCTTCGAATGGCAGTAACCCCATTATTATTAACTGTAAGCAAACACTTACAATATTATTAATATCATTTTGCTTGTTAGTATATGTGTATAAGCGTGTGAGTATTTTTTTTTAAAACTTAATTGCAATCCCAAGATGTGAGTAGATGCTGCCCATTCCTTCTAGGTAGGGTTATAGAGATTATAAATAAAAAAGTTTGTTTGTAGATTAGTGTGTATTAGTATCTGCATGCGCATTTATCTCTGTCTCTCTCACTAGTTTCCCTCCGCACTCTTCTTGGGTTTTTCACTGTCGTCTTGTTTTTATTTTATGATAATAACCATGACGATGGTAGTGATATCACGTTTCCGTTAGATATGCTTGAATCTTTTTAATTATATGTTTGTACAGAAAGAAAAAGACAACCTGAAAAATGGATATAATTTGAAGAAATATTTTATATTTTGCACAAAAGGGTAATATTTGTCTTCAAACGATTTTACATGATGTCAAAGACTTACATAATAAGTTAACAATAACGAACATCTAACGGGTTCATTTTTGTTAATAAAGTATTAGTTGCCATATAAGTGTAGTTCATTTTGGATTCTAAGTATTCATAAGTAAAGAATTTTGAATTTTCTTAATAGTTCTCATCCTTGTGTAATTAGAAAATGTCAACATTCGCTTAAACTTTTGAATTTTTCAAATATAAAGAGTTTATAAAGAGTTTCAGTTCAAATTAGAAAGTTCTAAAAGCTGAAACTTTAACTAATTCGGCGACATTTAATTCTTTTCTTGGGGGTGAACATTGACCATTTTATAATTACTTTCAGTTAACGAAATTGATTCTTATTAAAAGTGTTCAATGCGATTTTGTAGAGTAACTTGGTTATAAAGCGAGTAAATTATTTTGCCGACAAATGTGAGGCAAGCAATTAGTATAATACAAACCGATCAAGTTCTATACATGTGAAGGAGATGCTCCACACTTTCTATCTGACAAATATGTATTCTTGTTAGAATATTCTTCATTCCTACAAAAACAAATGCTCAATTTAATCTAATTGAGTGTTAAGTATACTGAAAACAAATATAAGCACTATTATTACTTTTTGTTCTTTACCTAGTTATAATTAAAAGGCTGGTAAGCTTTTCCCTTTGTTTTTTTTCCTAAGAATCTTTCATTCAAATAAAACCAACAAGTTTTCAAAGTCATATCAGACATTCAAAGTCAAAAAGATAATGAAAAAAACAGAGCAAAAAATGCAGAAAAAACAAAGAGGGAATTGTTTGGCGTCTTCAAAAGGTAGATTTGCTTAGAATCTTAGATGAATTATGGACCCATAGTTCCGTTGATTGTCGAATGTCCGTCGAATTAATTTTTTTTTTTTTGAAAATTGTTTGATGGATAAAGAATGAATGTGATATACGTTCGTTTATCTGTTGAGTATAGTGTTTTGGTTCGTTAAAAGGTAAACGTTAACGGATCGTGTCTACACTCTACATGCATGTGCATTGGTGTATATTATTGTTATACGCTTTGATTAGTCGCTGAAACATACTAAGACGTTTTGAAAACTCGAAACCTCTACATATTTGCTTTTTTGTTTTTTGGTTTATCAACTTATTTTAATTTTTCTAAAGCCTAACCATCAGCAACTGAGCAAAGGTTGAAATGATTCCGACAATATTTTTTAGTTATGGCTTTTACCAAAAAGAGCATTTACCGCTTTGAACCGAAAATAAAACCCCAATCTTGTTTATTTATTTTTTTCTTACGGACCGACGCTAAATCCACAAATAAAGGAAATGAAAAAAAGAACATGTGTTTGAAAATGGTCAAAAGGGGCAGTCAAAGGTCAGAAAGGGACAAATCCGTTGTTTAGTTGTTGTCATGAAGTGTAGGACAGTTAAAACCGTTGCTAAAAAGTCAAATATCTATCGCATTTTCACTTATCACTAACTATAGTACTAAGTACTAACCAATTAGATTATTAGACTACCCCCACATCAATCAATCGCAGATGTTAGTTAGTTGCTATTTAGGTTTATTACCCCAATCTAATAAACCATGCATTTACTGAAACTTTTTTTGGTCAACTATTGAAAGTTGAAACTTACCCCACATGTTCTCATTGACAGCATGTTACCACACCATACGTACCATGCATCTTCTCCCTCAACATTGAAAACCATCTTACATACATTTTTACAATGTTACTTAAACAAGAAAGTCAAAATTTTCAAGGTTACCATTTTTTTTTTTGAAAAATAAGGTTAGCATATTTTGGAGTTGATTTGTTTATTAATGTAGCTCCGTTACCTAAAGCGAAGACATTTATATGGATTGTCCTGTATATATAGTCAAAATTGCATTCATGTTATTAATCAGTATAGTAATTTAAAAGAGCATACAATATGTTACATACAGTTAATTTTGACATTGTGTTCGTCTATTGTTTCAACTGAATGTGCTATACATGTCAGAAATTTAATGAAAACAAAAGGAAATAATATTCAGTAATATTAAAACAGAGGGGGATAATTCAAGAACGAACGTCATTTCCCTATAAACAATATAAAAGTGACTATTTCTTATTTATTTTTGAGAAAATTCATGCAATCAGTTACAAAAAAAAAAAAATCATGCAGACAAACTTCTTCGTGATAAAAGGTTGCAATTTTTTTTGTTCATGTTTGCCGTTTGCGTTTGTGTTTCCACTAGTTCTCAACCAACAAGTAATCGGTATGAACTGTGAAGGGAATTTGGGTTTTCAACTGGTCAAAACAATAGCGATCTACGTATATTTTACGAGAGACAGAAAGAAATATCGTATATATATTTTTTCCTAACCAGGAAAATATTTTTATGTCAAATCCTCTTTCTGAAATAGTGATTAAGCTTTATATTTCCTTTTAGACATGAAATCGAATTGATAAGACATGTCGAAAAGTACTGCATCGACATTAGTCTGTTTGATACATATAAGGTTGAAATATGGTCCTTAAGGGGTTAATGGGTGTTGTAGGATTTTAGCGAAGGAAACATGTTCATGTCCAATGTTTGAGGTTCATAAGTCAAAGTGGGTCTACTACTTGCGCTGACCAAACACAAAGCTATGGTCCCATAACTCATCTGTCTGCATGTTCCATCGTAATTACTTAAAAAAAAGAATCAAAATGCGTCATTTCATGATTTCTTTAAAGAAACAAATTTATATTTTTATCTCTACCATTATTCTCTCAATTCTCAACATCTTTTTTATTCCTTCAAATGGTATACAAGAGAGACGAGTACTAGAGCTGTGTCTACATGTTATGAACATCATCAAGATACGATATGATGAAATGATCGCTTCAAGCATGACGTCACGATATGCTGATTTGATTGTGAACAAGTGAGCATGAGCAGCTTCGCTTATTCGTTGATCACATTGCGGGTTCTAGCAATTCTTTTCTTGTATTGTCTTCTAATTGATGAAGAAGCAAGAATACGATATCTTCTCTAGCGTATAGCGATAGTTTCACCCGTATATATAGGCTGATATCGCAGAAAGAGGATGAAAAATAAAATGTTGTAGCGATTTTAACTACACCAATGTTTTTTTCCACAACATTTTCGTTAGGACTTTAAATTTCCATAACATTTTCAACTCCATTATATATAACAAACATGAAACATGCATGTTTGTTGTGAGAGATTGTACGTACGACGTAGTATGGAACAACATTAGAAGCCTTAAATATAATGATTTTAATCCTGGAAGACACTAAGGATATGTGGGTAAAATCATTACCAAGCGAACTACGTACGTGAATTAGCAGTGGAAGCAAGCGAGCCCTTCATCATCATAAACTACTTCCAAAGTGTATCTTTCACGTTTCAGCAAAACTAAATTATTACACGTATACATATAACAATCTTTAAACTCTATCCAGATAATATATATCATACTATCTAGTATCTAGGTGTCGTATATATAATAAGGGTATAATGAACTTACTAGAATATTACGAAATTGAATATAATTTGGTTAGTTTGGTTGTAAGATTTAGGTAACCAACACTTTAGTTGACCTATTGTATGATGAATCTCCATAGAGATTGATACAGGGTCTAAGGTTTCTAGCAGTTATCAAAAATTCTAGTCTATTCAAAGATGCATACATTCAACATTTGGGCTTTGTAAGAACCCATCTCAAAACAATTTGTACAAGCTGGGGCCTCAAGGTATTGAACAACTTTGAGTTTTACGTCTCTAGGCAAAGAATGATCTCTCTTTAACCAATTTTCGACCCAAATAGTTACTCCACAACATTTTATTTCTCCGGTTAGATTGCGTGAATTATTGTGTTTTTCAGTGGTCTTCAAACGTGTTCTCATCAAATTCATAAACGCAGAGGATAAAAAAAAAACATAGAGACTAGGATGTTAAATAGAGAAGCATTCATTATGAAGAGACCACAAAATAGAGAGAAGCCCAAATCAAACCAAAGCAAAGTAGTCAATGGCAGCTTTCAGACAGACGAGAACATGCTCTTTACTTATAAATCTTAATCATATGTTTCTAAAAGCTTAGTACGGTCCGAAACTGCCATCCTCTCACAAAACTCTATTTGCTTCGAAGCACGCCTGTTACATTACAATTTAATCCGATGAATCAGTCGTTAATGCAAAAAGGGCCATCCATCTATAAGCACAATGGTTAAGACATACCCTTCAGAAAATGCGTTTATGAGAATAGGAAAGTGGTGCTCAAAATTGGCGCCTTGGAGGCCTAGCCTCAGCTTCAGAGACTCTTATTTGTCTGCCGTCCAAATCCTACACACGCCACAGTAAATGTATATCAAAATATGTTCTGAATGATCGCATTGTAAGTGTTAGAAAAAGCAGATACTTACAGCGCCATTCAAGGTTCTGATGGCATTCTGGACCTCTTGAGCAGAGTTGTACGTCACAAACCCAAAACCCTTGGAACGGCCACTGTCCCTGTCGTAGATGACTCTAGCCTCGACAACCTTTCCTTGCTCACCGAACAAACTCTCCAGAGCCATGTCATCGACTCCCCATGAGAGATTGCCGACATAAACACGGTTTCCTGAACCAGCAGCAGCACCACCACCATATCCAGAACCAGAGCTTCCAAAGCTGCTTCTGGGACCTCTGGAGAAAGAGTCTTCCCTCTTCGGTGGAGGAGGACCAGCATTCACTCTCAAGGGTCTACCATCCAACTCCTGCAACCAGAAAAAGCTTAAACAATAAGAACCAACAACACAAAGTTTAAAGCTTTTCACTCATCCAACAAAACACTTCATAAGGTAGAGAGAGAGAGATATCTTCTTACATAGCCATTGAATTGCTGAGCAGCTGCCTCAACTTCAGAGACAGAAGACATAGTCACGAACCCGAAACCTCTGCTTCGTCCTGTCTCTTTGTCATAGATCACCTAACAAAAGACAAAGGAACTAATCTCAACTCAACAACAACAATAAAAAGAACATATCTTTTGTCTCCTGTCGGAATCCCATTGTAACATAACATTAACTACAGAGACAAATGAGCTAATCTCAACTTAACAACAACAAAAAGAACCAATCTCTTGTCTCTTGTCGGAATCCATTGTGACTGTAACATAAACCACTTCAAAAAGCATAAAGAATGATTCTTTCTTTCATACCTCAACCATCTCGACATTTCCGGCGCTCTCGAAGAGCTGAGCGAGCTGAGCACTGTCGACGTTAAAGGGGAGGTTACCGACGAAGAGTTTGAGGTCAGCAGAGAAGGATTGCTCCTGCTGCGGAGGCGGCGCAGCGTCATCGGAGAAAATGCTGTCTTCTTCTTCTTCTACGCTGAAGTCATCTGTAATCGCGACGTTGCGGAGGAAGTGAGACGCGGCGGAGGAAGCGAAGATGGAGAGGGAAATGGATTGGGAGTTGAGTTTGAAGGAGACGGAAGGAGGGAGGAGGGGAGTGGAGGCGGGTTTGGAGATGGAGAAAGGAAGGGATTTAGGGTTGAAGGTGGAGAGAGCGAGGGACGAAGCTGAAGCAGCCATGGAGGACGAGAAGAGAGAGAGAGATAGGGTTGAGAGTGGAGATAAGACGCAGAGTGTTTGTTATTTATGGGCGAAATGAGAAAAGAAAAAACTCTTTGCGCTTTTGCATAAAATGTCTCATCCTGATTTTTATTTACAAATATTACCTGTAACTTATTTTTTGCTAATATCTTAGGTTCTGTTTATTCGAATAATATTATACAGTATTAGTTTTTTTTTTTCTTTCTCAGAGGTCATAAACATAGGAAAACAATATTCTGGAATGCTATGTCTAAGGGTTTATTTAATCTAGAATTTTAATTGGTTTGTATTAAAATACAGATTTTTAAACTTATTTTAAATTTTACTAGGGTTAATTTGCTAAATAACTATATTAGAAAAATATTAGTTTTGTAATAAATGATAGAGAGATAGGAAGAGAAATGAGGAGAGAAAGAGGATCATATGGTTAGTTGGTGAAATATAGTTTTTTTTTGTTTATATACTTAAATTTCTCAATTTACTAATATGAAATGGATCTGAAGAGACTTTATTAGTTAAAAATATAAAACTTCAAATATCATAGTTTCACAAAAGTTTTCAGAGACATTTAACCAAGCTAATGTTAATTTCCTTATTCCCCTAAAATCATCTAAAAATCATTGTAAATTAAATAATTCCAAATATGTAATTCAATACACCCCTACTAGTGTATTTATAGAATATTTCAATTACATTTTAAATTTTTAGAAATATCTTTTAGTTGTTTTAGTATGCTTCCGTATTTTTTTATTATAAATTGAAAATCTTATAAATATAATTTCTGTGATAAAGTTGCTTTTTCTCACTTGAATTACTTGTGTTTGGTTATTGTTTAATTGGACGGTCTCTACTCTCTACTAAATGAAGTGAAGTGATGGGTGAGATGAGATATGAGCCGTCTAAGTTTTGGATGGACAGTGGAGATGGCATGTCTCGTGCCAAAGCAAAACAACCTATGTGACGATAAGATTTTTTCAACTAAAAGCCAATGGAAGTTGCAACTCTTGTTCCAGCATAGATCAAATTTGCGCCACAACAAAAAAAAAATATGAAATCCAATTCAAAACATCATTGAACCACTCACAAAACGAAACAGTCTATCAAAAAGCACTGAATCATACAAACGTATCCCTTCAAAACAAGTTTCTAAAAAAGGATTTATTTGAGAAACAATAAGAGATTAAAGTTTTTGAAAGCTAAAAAAAGAATCACTTCAAGTTTCTATAGAGAAACATTGTCTTCTTTCTTGCTTCCTTGTCCCTTCTTGATCATTCTAGAAAGAACATCTGCTTGCTTCGTGTTCCCTTCCTGGTTCAAGCTCTTGATCAACTCCTCGCAGCTCTTCCAGTCACTCCCACTTCCTTTCCCCACGATCTTACACAGAACAGAGTACGCATTCAAAGTCTTCCCAGCTCCCAAAAGCGCATCCAACACCTTGTCATAACTCGAAAACTCCAAGCTAAGATCCCTCTCCAACGCGAAATCCAACAGCTTCAACGCTGCAATAGTCTTCCCTTTCTCGCTCAAAACAGACAACAGCCTGTCCACATCAGCTGTATGTCCATTTTGATTCAGAAGATCGATACGCCCCAGCGCTTCTTCCACATGCCCTCTCATCAACAGAGCTTCCAAGATCTTCGCAACCAAATCCATATTCTCTTCCACGCCTACGTTTTTATCTATCATGATCATCATCACACGGCTTGCCGTCTGCACCCTACCGTCCTCGAACAAGCTCTCAATCACTGACCTGAAGAGGGATGAATCCGGGACATGCCCGTCTTCTATCATGCTGTCCAAAGCGGTTTTAGCGTCTCCAGGCTCTCCTTTGCTCATGTAGCTCTTGATGAGGAGCTCGTACGCGTTTGCCTCTCTAGGGACACCTCTCCTCGACATGATCTTCAGAATCTCGTAGCTTGCATCAGGGTTACCTTCTTTGGCGTGTCCGCTGATAAGATTGTTCAAGGCATCTTGGTCTTGAACACCTCTCTTCATCAGCTGCCTGAAAAGCACTTCTGCTTTAGACGTTTGGCCATTGTTGCACAAGTACTCGATGATCGGGTTATAAGCGCTTGGCTCCATCTCAAGAGTATCCTGATGCCTCAGTATGATCTCTTTCTCAACTAGAACGTCCAAAAGCTTGACAGCGCGGTTGTACGCGTTAGCCTTGCACTGATTCTCGATCAAGACCCCGTAGTGTCCCGCTTCCGCTGGAACATTCAGCGTAGCCATGGCTTTAAGCACCTCAGTGGCTGCAGCCATATCACCAGCCTTGCTCTGAGAAACCAACAGCTTGAGAAAAATGGAGTTATCGTTAGGAGCAATGTGTTTCGCCATCATACTCTTCAACACATTCCTAGCCTCAACCATCTTCCCTGCATCGCAGAGACCAGGCAGCAACGTGGAGTACGTCGTAGCGTTCGCCTCAATACCAACAGATCTCATCTCCTCAAAGATCCTCAACCCATCATCAACCCTCTCCACAGCAACATACCCTTTAATCATGGTAGTGTAACTCACAACGCTAGGCTCAATGTTCTTCCCTTTCATCTCCACAAACAACTTCTCAGCCTCATCCATCTTCTTAAACCGACAATACCCGTTAATCATAGTGTTGTACGTAACAACATCAGGAGAGGTCCCACGGCTAATCATATCATCATAAAACCTCAAAGCAGTCTCTAACCTCAAACACAAAAAGAACCCCCACAGCATTAGATTATAAGTATGCCTAGTCGGCTCCACACCTTCACTAACCATCTTGTTAAAATACCGTTTCGCCATCATATACCTCCCACGCCTAAGAATCACCTTAAACAAAGTATCATACGACTTAACCGTCCTCTCCACACCCAACTCCTTCATCTTCTGAAAGATCTTAACACTCTCTTGCACAATCCCCGCTTTGCCGTAACTCTCTATAAGAACCTTGAACATATCCTCATCCCAAGGCACACCCTTTTCAGGCATATCCAAGAGGATGCAACGAGCATGGTTCAGCTTCTGTCCCTGTCCCAACATCTCGATCATCTTCATGTGCGTGTCTCTGTCGTGTCGGATCAGGCCCGATCTCTCCGACCAACGGAAGAACTGGAGCGCGTGGTCGAGCTTCTTGGCGCCGTGCAAGACGTTGTAGACCAAAGAGTGGTCCCACTCGGGTACGAGATCTCGGATCGAGTTCTGTAACCGGGTGGTCCATTCTCGGTTATCCATCATTCTACATATCGTGTCCTCTAGCTTTTCGTGGTGGTTTTGACGCTTACCTCGTTGGAACCTCTCCCTGAGCGGCGGCGGCGGCGGCGGCCTCGTCTTCGTCTCGGGTGATTTGGGTTCTGGGTTTTCGGATTGGTTCTCGGTGATTTCGGTTGTGGAGGTGAGTAAGCGGGAGGATGAGAGGAGAGCTGAGTGTGACGATCTGGGAAGCGAGAGAAAAACCCTAGCTTTGTTCCATTGGTTAGATCTGGAGATGAACGCCATTACAAGGAGATGGGTTCTCGTAATCTGAAATGGGTTTTGTTTGTAGAGTCTTTGTGTTCCGAAAGTCTGAAACTTTCAATCTCACATGAACGGAGGAAGAGAGTGGTGTGTAGGGTTTAGGGAGGAGATGGAGTCATGGATCCAAGATCTCGTTTCGGGTCGGATACTGGTTGGAACTTTAAGCCGGCCCGTTTATTGTTACAATGGGCCTAAACGAAAAAGAAAAGAAAGCCCATTATCTAGATTTTAAAAAGGAAACGTAGTAGACTAGTAGTATGTAACCAACGGCCACGATTATTCCAACATAAAACCCGATCTGATTGGCTGATGCCGTAGATCGTCGCAATATCATTGGTCCACGTCATCATCAATGACATAAGTCTACTTTTCGTGATTTTCCCTTAAAAAGCTCCCAACGATGTAACTAATTTTTAAAACAGAAGCGAAGGAGGAGAAGAGGAGAGATCCAAAGAGAGAGAGAGAAGAGAGCTCGAATACACAAGCATTAGATATGGCTCGCTCACTCGGAGCAAACGGCACCGTTGTTCTCGCGATCATCTTCTTCGGTGAGTGATCTAAGTGTCTTTGTTCTCTTCGATTTGAATATAATTTTCGCTGTTCCTGTGTTTTTGTTCACAATGATGCATGGATTGAAGTATAAGATCGATAATATGATCAAGATCTTGTTCGATAGTGATCCATGTAGTAGATAGTGTTGTGTGAACATTAGGTTGTGAGATTTGTTAGTAGGCAGATGGTTATTTGTGAGATCTGATTCTGTTTTTGTTGTCTGTGATGGATGAATTACTGGATTAGTGTGTTGTGAACATTAGGTTTTGGGAGATTTGTTTTTTGATTATTGACAAGTTGGAATGTATATGTACGTATGTTTCAGGATGTTTGTTTGCGTTTTCCACTGCTAAAGAAGAGGCTACCAAGTTGGGAACAGTGATAGGGATAGATCTTGGTACTACCTACTCTTGTGTTGGTGTTTACAAGAATGGTCACGTTGAGATCATTGCCAATGACCAAGGAAACCGTATTACACCTTCCTGGGTTGGTTTCACTGACAATGAGAGGCTCATTGGTGAGGCTGCTAAGAACCAGGCGGCTGTTAATCCTGAGAGGACTGTCTTTGATGTCAAGAGATTGATTGGCCGAAAGTAAGTGCATTCCCTTTTGAAATGTTGCTTTAATTCATTCCATTGCTTATGGACTGTTACTTATATTCTTGCTTTCTTTTAATGTCATGGCAGATTCGCGGACAAAGAGGTCCAGAAGGACAGGAAGCTTGTTCCTTACCAGATTGTGGACAAGGATGGCAAGCCATACATTCAAGTCAAGATCAAGGATGGTGAGACCAAGGTTTTCTCTCCTGAGGAGGTCAGTGCCATGATCTTGACTAAGATGAAGGAGACTGCTGAGGCTTACCTTGGCAAGAAAATCAAGGACGCTGTTGTCACTGTTCCAGGTTTGCTTTTTCTCATTCCTCCTCGTTTTTATAAATTAATACACCCACACTGTTTATTGATTCTTTTTTATTATTTGCAGCTTACTTCAATGATGCCCAGAGGCAGGCTACAAAGGACGCTGGTGTTATCGCTGGTCTCAATGTTGCCCGAATCATCAACGAACCCACTGCTGCTGCTATTGCCTACGGTCTTGACAAGAAGGGTGGTGAGAAGAACATCCTTGTCTTTGACCTTGGTGGTGGTACTTTTGATGTCAGTGTCTTGACCATTGATAACGGAGTGTTCGAGGTTCTCTCCACAAATGGTGACACTCACTTGGGAGGTGAGGACTTTGACCACAGGATCATGGACTACTTTATCAAGTTGATCAAGAAGAAGCACCAAAAGGACATCAGCAAAGACAACAAGGCTCTTGGTAAGCTCCGCAGGGAATGTGAGAGAGCCAAGAGAGCTCTTAGTAGCCAGCACCAAGTCCGTGTAGAGATTGAGTCCCTCTTTGATGGTCTTGATTTCTCGGAGCCTCTCACCAGAGCTCGTTTCGAGGAGCTTAACAATGACTTATTCAGGAAGACAATGGGACCAGTGAAGAAGGCCATGGATGATGCTGGTCTTCAGAAGAGTCAGATCGATGAGATTGTTCTTGTTGGTGGAAGCACTAGGATCCCCAAGGTTCAGCAGCTGTTGAAGGACTTCTTCGAAGGGAAAGAGCCAAACAAGGGTGTGAACCCCGACGAAGCTGTTGCCTATGGTGCGGCGGTCCAGGGTGGTATTCTGAGCGGAGAAGGCGGTGACGAGACCAAAGACATCCTTCTTCTTGACGTTGCGCCACTCACTTTGGGTATTGAGACCGTGGGAGGAGTGATGACAAAACTGATCCCGAGAAACACAGTTATTCCGACCAAGAAGTCTCAGGTTTTCACGACGTACCAAGACCAGCAGACCACCGTCTCCATTCAGGTCTTTGAAGGTGAGCGAAGTCTCACCAAGGACTGTAGGCTGCTCGGGAACTTCGACCTCACCGGAATCCCACCGGCTCCAAGAGGAACACCTCAAATCGAGGTGACGTTTGAAGTGGATGCGAACGGTATCCTGAACGTGAAAGCAGAGGACAAGGCGAGTGGTAAATCAGAGAAGATCACAATCACAAACGAGAAGGGGCGTCTGAGCCAGGAAGAGATCGACCGGATGGTGAAGGAGGCAGAGGAGTTTGCAGAGGAAGACAAGAAGGTGAAGGAGAGAATCGACGCGAGGAACAGCCTGGAGACATACGTGTACAATATGAAGAACCAAGTGAACGACAAGGACAAGCTTGCAGACAAACTGGAAGCAGACGAGAAGGAGAAGATTGAAGCAGCGACGAAAGAGGCGTTGGAGTGGCTTGACGAGAACCAAAACTCGGAGAAAGAAGAGTATGACGAGAAGTTGAAGGAAGTAGAGGCAGTGTGTAACCCAATCATCACCGCTGTTTACCAGAGGTCAGGTGGTGCACCAGGCGGTGCGGGTGGAGAATCAGCAACCGAGGAGGAAGATGAGTCTCATGATGAGCTCTAAGTTAAGTTGCCTATTTTGTTCTTGTTAATTTGTTTTAAAGCCAACCACTTGTTAGAAGTTTTGAGGGCAGAAGAATAGAACTCTTTTTATATACATGTTATATTTTTGGGAATTTTTTTACAATGAATGAATGATTAGCCTTCTTGTCTGAAAGATAAGCTGCTCGTTTCCGACAGAGCACGCTTCTGAAAACATGAGAAGCAAGCTTTGATAGTGACATCGAATCTAATATGAAATCTAAGTTTAACGCTCTCATATGGTTAATTAATCTCGTGGAGTTGAGTTATTACACGTTTCTAGTGACGTAAGCATGTTCTGTAAGAAAAGTAAACGCCACGTCAGCTAAGTTAAGTGCAAAATGGGAAAAGAATCTAAAGATCCTTTTAAGATGGAAGGAACATTCGTTCTCGTTATTAGGGTAAAGCTATTAACATTCAAGCCGCTTCTTCACTCTATCTCTCTCTCCCATTTCTCTATCTATCTCTGCAATGGCGAGAGTACTGCGCGTGGCGAGATCCTCCTCCCTCTTTGGCCTCGGAAGCCGATTCTACTCCACCTCGGCCGAAGTTAGCCACGCTTCGCCGTTTCTTCACGGAGGCGGAGCTAGCAGGGTTCTCGCCAAGGATAGGAACGTGCAGTGGGTGTTTCTAGGGTGCCCCGGCGTCGGAAAAGGCACGTACGCTAGCAGACTTTCGACCCTTCTCGGTGTTCCTCACATCGCCACCGGAGATCTCGTCCGCGAGGAGCTTGCTTCCTCCGGTCCTCTCTCCCGACAGGTGCAGTCACTTTTGTCTTTCCCTTTCCGTCTCGTCTATGTTCGATTTTGATTGAAAGTAGCAAATCGTGTTTCATTTCTTATCGTTGATTGGATCTGTTGACTTTCATCTATCTTCGAACAGATCTAATGAACTTAAGTCCATTGTGTCGTGTATCTGTGTCTCTTGTAATGGTTCTGAGCTCCACTGTTACTTTGGTGCAGCTATCAGAGATTGTAAACCAAGGAAAGCTTGTGTCTGATGAGATCATAGTAAACCTATTGTCGAAGAGACTTGAGGCTGGTGAAGCCAAAGGTGAATCAGGTTTCATTCTCGATGGCTTTCCTCGAACCATGAGACAAGCTGTAAGTAAACTCACACATCTATAAGCCATATTCGAGCAAAGTAAATAATGTTTTCTGTTGTCTTTTGGTTTCAGGAAATACTTGGAGACGTAACTGACATCGATCTAGTGGTGAATCTGAAACTACCTGAGGAAGTTTTGGTTGACAAATGCCTTGGGAGGAGAACATGTAATCAATGCGGCAAAGGTTTCAACGTCGCTCACATCAACCTAAAGGGTGAGAATGGGAAGCCTACGATCAGCATGGATCCGCTTCTCCCTCCACCTCAGTGTATGTCAAAGCTCATCACTCGAGCTGACGATACTGAAGAGGTTGTGAAAGCAAGGCTTCGTATTTACAATGAAACCGTAAGATCCCTCTCGATCTTGTAGATGAGCCTTCACTTGATGATACAAGTGATGATTAGTATTATTTGTTTTTTTTTTTATAATGCAGAGCCAGCCTCTTGAAGAATACTACCGTAGCAAGGGAAAGCTTATGGAGTTTGACTTACCTGGAGGCATCCCGGAGTCTTGGCCAAGGCTATTAGAAGCCTTAAGGCTTGATGATTACGAGGAGAAACAATCTGCCGCAGCGTAGTTCACCTACCGGTATTAATATTCTTTTGCATGTGGAAGACATATGCTTAATCAATTTTGTGTTGGAAATAAAAGATTGTTTTTATACCTCAGTTCAGAGAATAATCATACACACTTTGCAAACTATTATCATGATTGTTTATGAGCTTGTTCTAGTTACAGGAATGTATCAATACTTCTACACTACTTTGTTAGTTATTGTGCTATGCTCTTTTGAATTGTGATCATCATGTTTGTTGTTGGATGTGGTAATATTTTGCGGCTGGCCGAGCTGGCTGGTTAAAGCACACAACCAGACAGTAAAGTAAAACAGCCGCATACAGTAAAGTTTTAATGGAACGTATAACCAGCTCCTGTCTGTCCTAGAATTGGCGGTTCGGGATAGAACTGTTCCTTACATACTGTAATTTGAGGTGGAAATGATTGCTAAATTATCAGTCCTCGTGAGAAATTGCGTTTGAGGTCTCTGAGAAATTGCGAGGTTCTATCATGGATGGTGAAATCAGACTCAAATGGCTAAGCCGGACACAACTTATCTCGCAAGTTAAATCACAGTAACCAACATGTACTTTTGAGAGGTCTCTTTCACTGTCTCACATACACACTGAGCTCAATCACTGGCTTTGACTTAAATAGTGTTGTATCGGTTATCCCTTTGGTGACTATACATTTTGAGTCATAAACTGGTTTGATGTTCGGTTAGTCAATCAAAAAGCGTACTAGTGCAATGGTTAATTTTTGTACTCCAAACCAATTTCACTGTCCTGAACTTTGTAATGAGCTATCAGATATCGATTTTTATATATAGTTTAAAGTTCGAGTTCTTGTAATGTCTTCAACTATAAGGTGCAAAGCTATAAAGGAATAGGAAAATAGTAGCACACTGATCAAGCCCAATCAATTTTTTCAATAATTCTATTAAAAAAAAGGTTCCAAGTTCTTTAATCATTGTCTATAAGAGTCATAAAGATTAAAGCATCGGAAAATAGTATTTTTATTTGTGTTAAAAAATATAATATCAATTTTATCACATACAATAGTTCTACTGCATTAAATTTAAGATTTATGTTAAATATGACTTTTAAATTTTGCAAGAATTAATAGACCTTTAACCAACCACTGCACCAATAGTATTTCCACAGGAAACTGCATTTTTAATGAAATGCTATAACTGTGTGCAAATGAATTTATGTACATTGACAAAGCTTAACTAACTTTTCTAATAACTCTTATCTAACCTAGCAAACTGTGTTGTTAGACTGGGATTAATGTCAACACTAATAGTTGTTGAAAACTTCAAACTAACCATTGTTAAATGCTTCCGTTGAAAAATCACTCTGGTGAGACATTTTAACCCTTAAATTATGCATTAATAATATTTTAGTATAGGTTCCATATAATCCACGTCTAATTATATAATATGGAAAACTGGGACGAGAACAAGAAACAAACCGGTTTAGTTTCGGTACCATTGAGCTCAAGTTATTCTACTAATAATAAGATGGTATGGGTTCAGTTCACGTGTTGAACTTCGAACAGAACAAGCTCGTGCGCGTGTCTCAACAACCAACCAAGTCCCTTTGGTCGCTGGCCCTTCAACAAAACAACAAAACGCCGCCGTTCCGTTGGCCGCGTTTCCCAACTAACATTCAAAGGGGCTTATAAACTCAACTAACGTTCAACGAAAACTATCCGTCTCATTCTCTTTCCTTTTCACCACCTTCTTCATCACTATAGACTTAAGCTCATCTAAAGTACGGACCTTGATCCATCTCATCTAACGTGCCCTACCGTGACACGTGTCCCTTAGTGTCGGCTAGTCCTCAACGAACCGAACTGGTACGACCGATACATCAACGAGCCACAACCCCAAAAACCGGGTTCGGATCAGCCCCGGATCTCTTCCTAACTACTTTACAAAGGCTCCTTTCTTCAAATCGTTTTCAGAACTTCAGATCTCTCTCACCGTGAGTACTACTTTGTCCTCTCATGGGTATCAGCAAGTTTCTTTAGTTATGCTATTCAAAGCTCTATATAGATCAAGATCTTGTATGCTAGGGTTTGATGTTTCTCACAGCTCAAACTTAATCTTTTTGTTTAAGGTTGACTATAATGGAGGTGAAAGAGAGTAAGAGAGTGGTAATAGCAAAACCAGTTGCTTCAAGGCCTTCATTCACTAGCATCAGGACATTCGCTAATCTTTTAACTGATTCAGTTACCGTATCTCCTCCCCATGAGACTGTAGACGCTGCTATAAGACCAAAGACTCTGAGGTTTAAACAGCCAGCGGCAGCGGCAGCTTCGGTCTCATGTCCACAGGTGATTCATCTAACCACTTGTCTTGTCTATTTCTTGACATTCTAATCTTCTTTTTGAATCTTTAATTTCCACTTTGCATTTTCTGACACTTGGGAGCCTCTCTGATGATATTTAGGTGGAAGGAAATGACAAAGGAAAGTCTTGTGATGATTCAGATACCAAAAGCTATGTAGTTTATAAACCTAAAGCAAAGCTTGTCTCCCAAGCAACTGTCTCCGCATTGGCTAATATGGTAAGTTGCTTTCTCAAGGCTCTACAAGATCAAGATATTTTTGGAAACTCGTTTTAACTCTTTCTTTGTTAGCTTCAGGGTAATCACCAACAGGTTTGGAGACAAAGCGAAGCAGTACCGTATGGGAAGAGTGTGAGCCAAGGTACACGCCCTAACCTAGTCCCTAGGGTTCCATCCTTTAAAGAATCAGAGACATCGGCTGGAGACAGATCTTCAGTAGACGGATACAACTGGAGGAAGTACGGACAGAAGCAAGTCAAAGGAAGTGACTGTCCAAGGAGTTACTACAAATGCACACACCCTAAATGTCCGGTCAAGAAGAAAGTAGAGAGATCAATGGGTGGTCTGGTCTCAGAGATTGTGTATCAAGGTGAACATAATCACTCTAAACCGTCTTGTCCTCTTCCGCGGCGCGCTTCATCATCATCCTCTTCAGGGTTTCAGAGACCACAACGAGAGCTAGCTTCGGAAGGATCAATAGGACAAGACTCTAGTAATGTTTGTTTCCATCCTCTTTGGAGCAATCAAAGCAATGACTCATCTAAAAGCATAGCAGAGAAGATGAATGAGGGTTGTGTAATAACACCATTCGAGTTTGCTGTTCCAAGATCGGCGAACTCGACTGGTGGGACTTCAGATTCTGGTTGTAGAAGTAGTAGCCAGTGTGATGAAGGAGAGCTTGATGATCCTAGCAGAAGCAAGAGAAGGTAAGATTATATTGTTTCAGACACCACTTTCTGCATTTAGGCTTACACTGAGTTTGTTGATGATAGCAGGAAGAACGAGAAGCAAGCAAGTCAAACAGGAGTATCACAAAGCTCAGTGGAATCAGACAGTCTTGAAGATGGATTCAGGTGGAGGAAGTACGGTCAAAAAGTGGTTGGAGGCAATGCGCATCCGAGAAGTTATTACAGATGCACGAGTGCAAACTGCAGAGCAAGGAAACATGTTGAGAGAGCTAGTGATGATCCAAGAGCTTTCATTACAACCTATGAAGGTAAACACAATCACCATTTGAACTTGAGACCTCCAACTTCGCCTACTCTTCCCTTTACCTCCTCACAACATTCTAATCAAGCCATTTGATGATGACTCCTCCATTGATGCTTCTTCTTCAATCTTCATAGCACATTTGATTAATCAATCAATTTCTTGTTTCCATTGTGAATTTATTTTATTTTACATCAAAGTTGTAAGGACGAGAAGATAATTGTTATTTGATAAACAACAGAAAAAAAGCAAATAAAAAGAGTGTTTCATTTTAATTGCGACGAACAGATATTAGTACACAACCATTTTGTGTATTCCTTTTATTTATTAAGTATATTGGGGGTGATTAGTGTATATTGCAGTAATGTGGAGTGGCATATGTATATATATATAATCATTGTAATTAAACAACTTTTAGATTAGAGATACCTACTTATATAAAGATCAAATATTCTTAAAGATGAAACCATTTGATCAAGAACAAAAGTGGTTTAAAGCGTCAAAACTTCATCCAAGATAGAGAAGAAACTTTTTAAATGTATCCAAAAGCTAATGAAAACAGCACAAAGAGGTCTTTGAGATACAATGCAAACTCAGGGAAAATGAAGATCCCTTAACGGTTGGCCTTAGCAACTCTCTCAATCTCATCTTTCTTCTTGATGGCATAGCTGCAAAGACAGACAAGACAAGATGCTATTAGTATTAGCTGCTAACAAACACAACTGGGAAGACATTTAGGAGACAGACAATAGAAGGAGTATTACCTGTTGGAAGATCCCTTGGCAGCATTGATGAGCTCATCAGCAAGGCACTCAGCGATTGTCTTGATGTTTCTGAAGGCAGCTTCACGTGCACCAGTGGTGAGCAAGAAGATAGCTTGGTTCACACGTCTTAGAGGAGAGATATCAACGGCCTGCCTCCTAACCACACCAGCCGATCCAATCCTAGTAGCATCTTCACGTGGACCACTGTCTCACCCAATAAACAAACATCATGAGAAAACCATTCATAGAGGCAACACGCAATAATGTACAAAGTTTCAGTGACTTACCTGTTAACAATGGCGTCAATGATAACTTGAATGGGGTTGGCGTCAGTCAAGAGGTGGATAATCTCCATGGCGTGCTTGATGATCCTCACAGCCATCAACTTCTTACCGTTGTTCCTCCCGTGCATCATGAGAGAGTTAGTGAGCCTCTCAACAATAGGGCATTGAGCCTTCCTGAACCTCTTCACAGAGTATCTTCCAGCGGTGTGGGGAACAAAGGTTGCGTGTTTCGCCGGCTGAACACCAATGTAGTCAACAAGACTAATGTCTGTGACCTACAATAACACGAATACACATCAAAAAACCAGAATGTATTGACAAGAAATAAAAGACAAAAACTTTTCGGACAAGAAACAAAACATTAATTAAGTTACACATCTTCATGAGTAATATCTAATTTCCAACAAAATGCAACTCTAGCATCATAATAGACTTCAGCCTAATCATTTGCAATACTAAGAAGAACATAGCCATTGATGAAAACTTGAAATTTAGTAAACAAAAAAATAAACCAAACAGCATCTCAAGACCAAGAATGTAAACAAAAGACAATTTTTTTTTTCGGACAAGAAACAAAACATTAGCTAAGTTATTCATCTTTATGAGTTATGTCTAATTCAGACAATGAAGCTAATGTAACTCTCGAATCATAATAGATTAATGATGCCAAGGGTAGAGAGGAAATTACCGAAACGTCATCGAAGCTCCAGCGGTTGAAGAGCTTGACTTCGTTGGTAAGCTGCTGCTGAATCTCAGCGTCGATTTCTACGGCGGCGGCCATGGCTGGGAAGGACAACAGAGGATTAGCTGAGAACACGCAATATACGGAGCTACAAGAGAACCGACAAAGCAGAGGAAGATGAAAGGAATAATACCTTAAACTCTGTAAGTGTCGTGTGGAGGAGAGAACTTAGTTTCTTTTCAGCCGCTGCTGCTTGAAGAAGAAGGTGGTTGTTCTAAAATGAATTAATCGAAACCCTAAATCTCTTGGATGAATTTATTGGACCCAGATGGGCTCGAATAATGGGCCCATTGGGTTTTGTCTACTTATGACTGATGGTCCATCATTTTTGTATTCACTCTCTCTTTCTCGAAATGGACGTCTTAACTATACTAATAGCCGGTTTCTTGTATAGAAGCTAACGATGATCATAGCCTCATAGGCATGCAGACCGGTTCAAGTTATCTCTATTGCCATCAACAATGCTAGGATCTTGAGTTTGCAAATTTACTGTAAGGACATGCACTTACTCATTTTGTCACACCGTTTACAACACTCAACACAATTCCAATGCAAATTTTATTCATAAAATCACGGACATTATAGATATACTAATGCATCAAAACCATAATATCAAACATAATTAGACGACTAGTTCAGTAGAAATGAAAAAAGAAAAAAAAAAAAAAAAAAAAGAACACAAGCCAATCTCTGAATTGTAATGAATGGTATAATTTATGCGGTAACATGACTAGTTTCCAAGACACGTCACTTTCATTCTTTGATAACAAAAATAAAACACAAGAAAGAGACAGACGTGTGTCGTCCTCACTATATCTACTAACACTTTGAATTTAATACTACTGCCCAACTCAAATGTGTCCCTAAACCCCAATTAATCCCTTCATGGTCACATGCCCCTTCTCCTTCCTTTCTCTTTTTCTCCATTTTTCCTCTCTACCTTCTTCAGTTTCATGCCTTAATCCATCAAGATTCCACAAAATATTATACTATATAGTATTATTAGTAGCTGTAGCTTCAGGGAGAAACTGTTCTGAAATTTGAATCAAGGTTGTTTAGGGGATGAGAAATGTATCTCTTGATTCTTGAACGCTTAAACTGTATCTGACCAGTTTAAAAAGTCTTCACCAGCCTGTGATTCTCCTTCATGACTTGAGGTTGAATCAACAACACTTGCTTCACCAGAGGACCCATCTTTGAGCGTTGAACTTGGCTTTTTCTCCACGGAATCAACATTTTCAGTTGCTTGATCACTTTTATCCTCCTTCACATTTTCATTTTCATGGGTTTCTTTTTCTTCTTCTCCTTCTTCTTCCTTGGACGCTGAAGTGGAAACAGATGACAAACAAGAAGCTTCAGATGAACTCTCAGAACTGCGGGACCCTTTTATGGATTCAAGCTTTCTCATCAGATACTTTAGTCGCTTCTCAGCTTTCTCCCTTAATCTGATCTCTTCTTTCAGATGTTCCTCCAGCTCCTCCATCTGTTTTCAAGAGATTTATATGTTGTCTTTGAAACAAAAATCACATGGAAGTGAACAGAGCAAGTGTCTCTCTCTCTTGGTACTTGAGCAACAAGAATGCCTCTTTAATGGTTTTAATGGATAGAAAGGTTTGACCCCAAAAAAAAAAAAAGAATGACTCTTTATTGGTTCTTGACTAGACTCAGATCTTGAAACAGAAGCTTTCTTAAAACAAGAATTACCTTTTTGGTAATGAGCTCTGCTTCTTCTTTAGCAGACCTTGAAACTTGCCTCTCAGCAAGTAGTCTCCCTCTTAGACACTCCACGGTTCTCAGGCCTTCCTTCTCTTCTTCCTCCATCTTCTTACTTGCAGAGCTTGTTCTCAGTAGACCTCTATATAGAATTTCTTATAGGGTAAATTCATACAATACTAACAAACACATTTATATATAGAGAGAGACAGAAACCCACCTGCATCTTGTGTTGTAATTGAAGGTATCAATTGTCATACAGCTTTTCTTTTAAATATTCAACAACCAGAACCAAAGTGGTAAAAGCTTATAGCTGAACTTCACTACTAACTGCAAAAAGGGTAAACTAACAATAATAAGACCAATGTGATGTTATATCATGTCATTATGATTAACATTTATTATTCATTCAGTAAGGAACATATCAACTTACCACAATACTCTTCCACAGATCCAAACCCACTAACTTGAGAGACAACAAACCTACACCCCCCCAGAAAATTTGAAGTTATATTTGAAAGAAAAACAGATTCTGTTGTGTAGGGACAATAAATAAGCTTGTTTGTAAGCAAAACGACAGTTACCTTTGATATTTTGGCAGAGACAGGAATCTGCAATTCTCCCGTGAGTTTGTAAACCTCTCGCACTTCAAAGACCTTTATCAAAAAAAAAACTATAATTATAAGTTTCACTGTTACGTTATTATATGAGACGACAAAAATCATGTGAACAAGAGGAATCACACTGATTGGTGTTGCTAAGATATAAATCCATAATGTTCTTTGACGTTAATTCCAAAGGAAAAAAAAACATAACTGTTATACTCTTCTAGCTGTACCAAGTGTCACAAATCTCTTTGTCAAAAATATCACACTCTCCAAAAGTAAAATTTTAAAAGTTTCATGGTTGCATTTATATGTGTATTCATTTGTTATGCTTCTTGTGTTAGGCGGCATTTCACTATTGTTGATGTATCAAAAACAAGACGGGAGTATAAGTTTCGGACGGTACCGACATTAATAAATTTAGGGGGAAAATCTTGTGACCCTCCATAGATCTAAAACTCAATATGCATGCAGAATATTAATGCTCCCAACCTCTCATTGGGATTTAGGAATACCACCACTTCAATCAAGATCACTTAATAACTCTCAAGTTATTAGCTTTTGGGTTTAATTTTACTAACTGTTCAACTACAACAACAAAGGGGAAAGTACAAATCATGGGAAAATAAATCATTTGAAAATAAATAGCAACTCTTTGAAAATCCCCCACAAAGGACAAAAATCATTACATAGTAACTCCCTTAGTAGCCCACCAGGAATTATTTTGAACTCAATTAACTTGAGGGGAAGTAAATGCATAGGAGATGATGTTTAACAAAGATCAATAAGATTCATCAAGCTCTTTTTCTTGATATATTCTTGTCACTCATTGACTCAACCAAACCCTCTATTACCCAATACATCTCTGATTCGCCAGAGCGCGCACAAGCTGAAAGAATAGCTGTTAGTGTTGGAGCAGCCATGGTTAATAGTATCATGGCTTCTCGACTTGATGTTTTTTTAATAATCCATACTTTCAACAACCTTTTAAAAATTGTCTGAAAATGAAAAGCCAACCATTTTATGTCTTACAAGTTTAACCATCATCTCAACAGGGTAAAAAGAAAGAACTTCTGACAACATGAACTTAAGAAGATCCAACGCAAACATACATAAAAGAGAAAGGAAATATCTGGGGCAGTCTCATTCAATAGTACAACATGCTAGAGCACCTGCAACCCTGAGGCCATGAGCCATCAAAGTCAAGGAGACTCGCTTCCTCTAGGTGAAGCACGGTTGGCCTCGTAATCATCATCAACGGGGCTCCGGTCTTCTCTCGGACTGTCGGCACTGCGTCCCACAGCAGGACTGGCAACAGTGTTTCTTCCATTACCATTGTCTTGAGGGCTGCTACCACCATCATGGTCTGATCCTGCTGGCTTTTCAAGCTTTGGAGAAGGTGGAGGGCTCCCGTCTATGATCCTTGGGCTACCTTCATCATCCATAATCGGACTACGGTCTCTGCCTCTTGGCGATAGAGAGTCCTCCATTCTCTTCGGACTGCGAGATCTCTCCTCTACACTTCTCTCTCTTCTTTTCACAGGGGATCTTGATCGGCTGACCATAAAAGAAAAATATCAAGTCAAGTGGAGTCGCTAAAAGGGTATAAACCAAAAACAACGCTTAGAGGGATCATGTTCTTAGGTTCTAACCATCGAAACATCTAAATACAAACCAGTAAGTTGGAAGTTTACAAGAAAGAAAACAAACCTGTAGCTTCGGCTACGGCTAAGGCTCCTGCTACGGCTTGGGCTTCTTCTACGACGAGGAGAACGGGATCTTACAGGTGACCTGGAGTAGCTTCCACTCCGCCTATAACATACAACCAAAAAATGTTACAACGATTTCATCTTGCTCAATCGAAATAATCTACAATATATGATATTTTGAATACCTAAGCTTCTTGGGACTGTTTTTGCAGTTTCTCTCAATGTGTCCTCTTTCACCACAGCGGTAACACTTGTTCTTCCAGTCTCCTGCAGTGCAGTCTCGAGCCCAATGACCGTCAAGACCACAGTTAAAGCAGCGACCTGATCCAGGAGGTGGGCCTCTGCTGTCATAATCCCGAGAGCCACGAGGTGCCTATCATACAACCATATGATATATCCATGACTTTGACAAACACGGTAAGAGCCTTGAATAGAGAGATCCAAACTAAATAATACTCACCCCTCTTGAAAACTCCACTGTGATGCGACTTCCGTCAAAGTCTCTTCCATCCAAGTAATGTCTCGCGTCATCAGCATCACGGGGATCACTAAACTCCTGTTTTCATAGGGAAAAAAAGCAACATGCAGAGTGTGTATGTGACCACATCATGCATAGTTCACAACAACAAAAACAACTATGACCAACGGAACTTGTTAATATAAGAGATTCTACTTACAACAAAAGCATAATCCCGCTTCATATCCACATCTCGCACTCTGAGAAAGAAATTGTTGGCAGAAAAGGTAAGGCCATCGTTACTTTAAACACCATTATAGAGACTGAGTCTCCATGTTCCATCAAAACACTTAGTAAAAAACACACTACAAACAGAACCGCCGAGGCGTCCTCTATACACCTGGCGAGAATTTCCGCCAAGAGCACCCATTCATCACACACCAATCATCAAACACCATTCATCAAATACCTCCAGGTTTAGGCAAAATCCCAGAGACCTTCAATAAGATCATCCAAGTTAAAAGCATAGACTATATACCCTAGATCCTTAATTTTTCCTCACGTATACAAAAAAACTAGAACTATTCTCCTCGATACTTATTACACGATAACAAACAAACATTCTCAGAAATCAACAAAGTTAGTGTCAAAAGCACATACCTATATGGCTATATCCATATTTTTTTTTCTCAAAAGATACAAATATCAAAAAGCAGTATATTACTAGAACTATGCCACTCGATGCTTAGCGCAATAACAAACAAACTTTTCAGAAATTCAAAAACATTCATCACCAACACATAGAAATCAAAACATTCGTTTCAGATACAAGAGATAAAGAAGAAGACTCAGTTACCTTCCGTATCTGTTGAAAAGACGCTCAAGGTCTCTGGTACGAGTTCTGGATGATAAGTGTCCAACGTACAGACGAGTGTTCCCGTAACGATCATCATACCTAGGCATCTTCCAAACTGCATAAGCATCAAACCAATTCAAAACCTAGATCTGAGCTCGAAAAACACTAACTTTCAATCCAAAACAATCAGACTGGAGTTTTTGGGAGACAAAGAGAGAACTTCGCAAACCCAACACAGTAGAAGCATAAAGCCAATCAAAAACCCAAATCTGAGCTCGAGAAACACTAAATTTCAATCCAGACAATCAGATTCAATCGATTTGTTAATACCTGGGGATTAAAGGAGAGCACAGAGGGAAACCCTAATTTCGAAACCGAAAGGGGGAAGAACAGCGTCTGGTAGCAAGAGTTACGAGGGCCTTTTATATTGAACCGACTTAATCCAACGGTAATGGTTTAATGTGGGTCCCCTAAACCGACGGCTAAGACTAAGAGGTAAGAATCTCCTCGCGGTATTGCAATCTGTTGGGCCTCAAATTATAACGAGCCCAGCAATTTGGGTATATCTATCTGTTGGGCCTAAAAGGAAAGCCATAATAAAGAATGATGTTTTATGGATCATGGAGATATTTTAACCGTGGTAGCTTTCAGGCAGATTTGTATCTGCGACCTCTTGTGGCACTCATTGCAATTGGTTCTGTAGTTCGTTCGATTCTTTCCTGCATAAACATGTTGTAATCTCTAGAAACCAAATGTTTCTAAACGAACAAAAATCCATGCAATGATTATGTGTCAAGTAATGTTAGTCAAGACTTTCTCGATGTTACATTTTGTTTTGTTATTTGTTGCTGTAGTAGATGACGGAGGTAGAGGACTATAACTCTAATTAACTTACTGAAATTTTTTACTTCTAAAGTTATAAGACAATAAATATATTATAAGTTTTTATGGCTAATTTATTTATATTACAAATTATGAAAAATATTATACAAACGACTATACAACCGATAATTTTACATAAAACTTCTTACGTAAACTCATGTCTGATCTTCTCTATGTCTTTTTTTTTACTAATCTACATAATTCGTTTTTTCTTTGGATAATTGTGGTGTGATTCCATAAGCTTTCTAAGTTAAGAGACTAATCACCATGAAATTCACATAATCTACGTTTTCTTTCTATTTAAAGCGTTTCGGATAACCGGATTCGAATCCAGATGTCGTTACTCACAGCTGTGAACCTTTTACATATTATCAATGTATTTAAATAGTATTTACTGAATTAGCTCCCAATTAAGTTAAAAGTGAATTCCTTCTACCTATGCTGTTACAAAAAAAAACTTTCATTTTCCTCTCTAGCTAGTTGATATGTTTAACATCATTGTCACAAAATATCGTGGAAACTACGAGGGCAAATGTTTCTTGCCTTGTTGCAAATTTGGTTTGAAAAAAAACGTGAATTGGAAATGCATTGAGTGTGGTTGGTACGTCCTCTACCGAACTAAATGGATTTGTCGACACCTTCATACAAAACAATACGTTTACTGCCTATTGAACCTACCAAAAGAATTTGTATATTCAGATTGATTGGTACGTCCTCTACGCAGCTACGGTGTTCAAAAAAAAAAAACTGAGAATCCAGTTGTTTCAGACGTTGAGATATTTATGTTTGGGTCTTTAAGTTAAAACTAGATTCTGACCCGCCCTTCAGAAGGGCGGGTATATTTTTTATGTTAAAAAGTAGAAGATTGATATTTTTTGTTGAAAAATTATTTTACGTAATAAAAAGTATAATTTTTAATAAATTATGTATTATATTTTTTATGAAATTTGTCTTAAGTTTATTTAGATGACTTATTTTTGTTATTTTAAATATGACTAAATTTTTGAAGATTCCAAATAATTATAATCCGTATTATGATTTTGTTTATTTAGCCCGTTATTAAACTTAAACTGATTTTATTTTTAATATTTTAATTTAAATAAAATGTTTTATATTATTAACTCGCTCTGTATTTATATAAATCATTTTTGTGTGTTTTAAACTTTTTTCTATAATTTTATTAAATAAAGTTTATATAATTTATTTTTTTTACTTTAAAATGAAACTATTTTTTAAAAGATTTGAGGTAATTCAGATCCGCATTACGTTTTATTGATTTAATCATTTGTTATTCAATTTGATTTTATTTTAGTGGTTTAATTAATAAATATTAAATTAATATAAATAATAATTATTAATAAATAATTAATGAGTCTTGAAAAGTTGAAATGGTTAATCTTAAAAGTACTATTTATTAAATAATGGGATAGCAAATGTAAATCTTCGTTAGTTCAGTGGCGTCCTGAGTTGTTTTTAATACCCTGAACACGGGTTCAAAACCCAATCTGTGATTTTTTTTGCTAAATATCATTTTTTTCTTTAATAAGATGTAAATTACCAGTTTGTCCCCGTCTTCTATCCTCATCCCATGCGACTTTCAGACCTACTTTTCAGCCGTCAATGTCATTTTCCATTGATTATCATCGTTTTCCTTTGTTATTAACATAGTTTTGAATCATTTATGATAGATCTACCACTAAACATTCGATTTTAAACCATCAAAACTCAAAAAGCAGCAACGAAAAAAATACAAAAATATGATTAAAATCCAGATTTGTTGCCATGTATACGTAGCTCTTTAAAATTGGAGTCTAAAAGTGGTTATCGAAAGTGGCGAAATATTTAGATGCTATATATTTTAGATGCAGGCAGTTTGACCCACGTAAATGCTTAGAAGGTAGTTATAGAAGTTAGTTACATCATATATTTAGATAATTATTTAAATTCAGTTATAAAATATGTTGGACATAACTTTTTATCAATGGGTCACACTGCTGTTTTAATAGAATAGATGTAAATATACTTTTTACAAGAAACACAAAGATTTGAATTTTTCATCAGACATATAAATAACAAACTCGGGACACACACACACAACTGAAAGTTTTGTTTTTTTCTTTTTGAAACAAAATAAAAACAATAGTTTAACAAATAAACAATTATGCAAAAGCAAACAAAACAAACGATCAAACTATTATCCTCTATTTAAATTTTATCATTCAGTATTATAACCATATTTTTGTAAGCACTGTGACACTGTCACAACTTGTTTGCTTCAACTGGATCACAAAATAACAAAGCTAAAAAAAATATTTAAAAGTTAGACAAATAATGAGATCCAATTTGATTTGATTGACATATTTTTGGTAGAAACTGCAAAAGCAGTCGAATAGTTTTTGTTGTTATCATCTGGTGTCTTGGCTGAGTCCTACCTGAACAGTTTTTAATAATATTTCAAGAGGTTCAAATTCGAATTACGTGGTAGCTAAGGATACAGCTGCTCGTTTACAGTTTGAAGTCCTCCACTTATTATAAGGTGGAGTAAGGAACAATAAGTTTCAAAAAAAAAAGGGTAAGGAACGATAACAACAATAGAAAAAGGTAGGTCCACATTAATATCAAGTGTGGAGACCTTTATATGAAGTGTGGTGGTTTTATGGTGTGCATATGTTTTGACTGAGAGGCTTCCCACTACTCAACTCCATTAACACATCAGTGGAATATAAATGATTTGTTTTCAAGTTACTCTGAATCTTATTCCTACTTTGGTTCTTTGTTTAATTTAGGGATTAACTTTCCAATCCTATTTTCATTATTTACTTATTCTTTGTTATGTTATTTAAACCATATAGGGGCCAACCATATAGTATAAGTTAGAGTAACTTTTTTTTGTTGGATTTGACTCATCGGTCGTTTGTTTATTTACAGTTTGGGATGTTTTTGGAAGTTGCAAGTGTAGGTGTTCATCATTCCACATCTTTATGTATCTGTTCAGTATCAGAATGCTGAAACTTTAGATTCTTGGTAAGCATTTACTTTTTTGAGGTGTTTCAATGATTGAAATAGAGAAGAAGTCACTCAGCTGTTTATGTACTTCGCTGTGTACGACAGAGTTCCCACTTCAGTTCACTCCAACATCAAATTAAGACATGATTTGTACGAAATTACCAACTAAATATTAACAACGAATGACCGAATGTATAAATACGACGTATAAAGTAAACTTACTTTTATCTTATTGCTAAGTTTCCTTACTTGATAGAAAAGGGACAGTATAGTATATAACTTACATGTGATTGTTTAATGAATAAAGAAAGTAGAAAGCGAAAAGACTTGAGAAAATAGAATTCGCCTGTGGGGATGAAAGGTGCTATGTCCACTAACGCATACAACCTGCAACAATTATTACCCTTTATAGATTAAATATATAACTTTTTGATACGTATAAACAAGCTAGAGGTGTGCATTTTGAAACAAAACAGTTGTGATTTTTCTTATAAAAGATTGCGACTTTCGTCAGCTACCGTTTGTGCTCATTTGCTGTTCACGTGACCGTTGTTATTGTGGCCAATGAGACACGAGGGAAAGAATAGAGAAGATTTTCTTTTCTTTGCTCCAAGTATGGCTATGATTTATGTACTTAATTTTTATAATCTTATTAGCATGGCTATGACCGTGAGTTTTGTGTGGAGTGATGTTTGGTCTTATAGCCGTTTTGTATTTCTCTCTTTGCTAAACTCTGAGGAAATTGTTGGGTTAGTTTGGTACGGTTGGTTAGTCATAACAGTGTCATTTTTAGTCAGTATTGTTGCTATAAACTTGTAGCTACAATTTATATATACTCACTAGTCACTACATGAATATTTTCTGTGTGCAATCAGCTAGTGTTCGTAGATTGTAGATTGGTTTTGAAAAGTTTTTTTATGGGACAGTTGTCATTCACACACAGTGGCGGATCTAAACACATTTATAGCTGGAGGCACCGATATTAAAAAGAAAAAGATTAGGAGCACTTTTGCATAATCTTCTTTAAATTAAGAAAGTTAACCAAATAAACTTTAACTATTTAAGAAAAAATAAAAAAGAATAGGGAGCACATGATTCCATACCCATGCACATGTGTCCGCCCCTGGACACACACACATATATACATGTGTTTTATCTAAAGAAAGCGGACTAACTGGGGCGAACTGCTAATTTTTGGATACGAGATTTGTAAATAAAGTTAGTATTCAACCCTTTCATGGTTTTTAGAATTTGGGTGTAGAACGGAGTATCAGTGTCTTAAGTAAGTAAACTAAATATGTGTTTTTCAATTAAACAGCCATCTTGTTAAGTACTGTACTGTGTCAGCAATTCCCATATTTTTTCTTTTTCAGATATATATAGTAATTTTAGATCTACACCCACACTACAAGAAAACACAACATTAACGACGGCGAAATTCGTAGTAAGTTCGTCGTAAAATCAGTTTTACGAGGAACTAGCGAGGAAACACGTTTCGTCGTTATTTGTTCGTCGTAACGCATATTTCCTCGCTAATTCGTCGTAAACTAACGAGAAAACATTTCCTCGTAAAGACGAAGCAAAGTATTCGTCGTAAAAACCACGTAACCCTTCCACGTAAGGGGGACGCTACATTTCCTCGTAAATACCTTGAAAACATTTCCTCGTAAATAACACGTAAATGTTTCCACGTCAAATACTCGTTAATCTTTCCTCGTAGTGTTGACGTAAATATTTTACTCGTTAATTCCTCGTAAAATTTCCACGTAAGATTGTCGTAATTTAGCTACGAATTTACTTTGAGTTTATATTTTCCAGATTAAAAAAAAACAATATATTTAATTATTTAATAAAAATCTAATTTAAAAAGAATATTAAATACGAAAATAATTTATACATAAATAATTTTTGAATTTATAATACAACCAACGAAAAAAAAAAAACTAAGGGTCGTTCATCCCCGGTAGAATTCCTCACTCCTCCTCTCTACATCTGCGTCGGCATGTGTGACGGATGATGATTCGCCTAAAATTAACATCAACAATAATTAACAAATTCTATAAATCTAACTAAGTTCTCTACATTAACCACCTAATCAACAGTAATTAACATAAAATCCGTAAAACTATCTAAATTTCCTACACTAACCACCTAATCTACCTAAACTAATCAAATTAGAGAGGAAATAGAGAGCGTACCATAGCTACAAAAGGGAGAGGAAGTTGAGACGAAATGGGAAGTGAGAACTCGCGTGTATATATAGGAAATTATGAAATGTCGTAAATTCCTCGTAAAGTTACGAGGAACTCGTGAGGCCCGTGTTTTTATTTACGAGGAACTCGCGAGGCCTGTGTTTCGTTTCCTCGTAACATCGTCGTTAATTTACGAGGAATTAGCGAGGCCCGCTTTTATTTTTACGAGGAATGAACGAGGCCCGCGTTTTTTTATTACGAGGTCTTTACGACGATTTCTGCTTACGTGGAATTAACGAGTGCCACGTTCTTTATTTTTAAGAATCGTCGTAAGTTTCTCGTTAATTTACGAGGAAATAACTACGTTTATGTTTAAATCCCTAAAATCCGAAACCCCAGACCCCTTCTTCCTTATCTTCCTTATCTTCTACTTCATATATTCCAAACCCCAACCCCATCCTCCCTTTAACCTCAATCTCTTCTATCCATTCCAAACCCCAAATTCTGAAACCACAATTCCTTAACTAATAATCTCAATCTCTTCTTTCTAATTCAAACCCCATTACAAAAATTAAATTATATAAATAGATTTCCATGATTAAATCCATCAAATCACATGCATTAAATCTGAAAATCAATCATATTAAAACACAAATACATCAATCAGATACATCGACATTCTCGTCATTACTAGAAACATCATCATTTTCATTAAACTCGTCTTCAACAGCTTCGTCTGTGGCATCGTCGGTAATATCTTCGTACTCATGATTATGCGGATCAATGAGAAGGATGTCATCAATTTGTTGTTCAGGTACCTCAACTTCATCTATCTGTTCTTCTTGCAATGGTGGTTCTTCTCCACTGATGATTTGTCCACGAGGTGTAACTTTGATCACGGCAAACCAATTTATTCCCGTTTCGTTTCCTCGTTACATCGTCGTTAATTTACGAGGAATTAGCGAGGCCCGCTTTTATTTTTACGAGGAATGAACGAGGCCAGCGTTTTTTATTATGAGGTCTTTACGACGATTTCTGCTTACTTGGAATTAACGAGTGCCGCGTTCTTTATTTTTAAGAATCGTCGTAAGTTCCTCGTTAATTTACGAGGAAATAACTATGTTTACGTTTGAATCCCTAAAATCCGAAACCCCAAACCCCATCCTCCCTTTAATCTCAATCTCTTCTATCCATTCTAAACCCCAAATTCTAAAACCACAATTCCTTAACTAATAATCTCAATCTCTTCTTTCTAATTCAAACCCCATTACATAAAATTAAATTATATAAATAGATTTTCATGATTAAATCCATCAAATCACATGGATTAAGTCTGAAAATCAGTCATATTAAAACACAAATACATCAGTCAGATACATCGACATTTTCGTCATCACCAGAAACATCATCATTTTCATTACTCGTGATTATGTGGAATTTAGTAAGGTAGCCGAAACAAAAAACGTGTTACAATTACAAAGTGGGTGGACTCGAAAATTCTTCGTTAAGTAAACGTAAACTATTTCCTCGTAAAGAAGATGCTACTTTTACGTCGAGCTTACGAGGAAACAGTTTTTCCTCGTAAAAACGAAGTTACCTTGCGTGGTTTTTACGAGGAAATCGTTTCCTCGTTATTTTACGATGAACTAACGTTGATTGTAAATTTCCTTGTAAGATTCTCGTAAAGTCAACGTAAATTTACGAGGACCAGTTTTCCTCGTTAATTTTCATCGTTAATCTTGTGTTTTCTTGTAGTGCCAAGTCAATATCTTAATTAGTTAAGTTGGAGTATTAGGTTTAGTACTGTGGTTGTCAAACAAAAAAAGGGTTTAGTATTGTGGATCACGATGGACAGTTTAGTATTCAAGTTGAAAACCAAACTTTGGTTTTAGTGAAGTTAGTAGCAACATGTGTATTTATCGAAAAGTAGAAAATCGAAAAACAGTTTAAGGTTGCAAAGGGGCAAAGAGTACGAGCGGAATGTGAACAAAATCTATTGAGGACTTCAAAATAGATCAAGTGATCAACAAACTCATTTGTCGATTATATTTTTTTGTTTCATCCTCGCTATTTGTAATGGTTTCAAATGTAGTTTTAACGGACTATTCTTTCTTATGTATATATACAAAACTGCATTTTTATATATAAAAAGTTAAAAATATTCCATGTACAGGAAAAAACGGACAAATTAAGCAAAGACAATAAACTTTAGAAGTGTTGTTGCCTTCACACTTTCTTGATGATCTTCGTGTTGAGTCCAACCGTCATGTGAATTTCACCATATTATTTATGAATTCCTTTTTAAATTTTGGGATTTGTTACAAACTAGTTATTTAAGATAATACTATGTTTAAGATTCCAGTGGTATTTTGGAATCTATTTTGTATGAAACTTTCAAAATTCTAGGTTTTTGGTTATTATTTTCTTGGTATTCGGGAGAAGATTGATGTGTAAACCACCCTTCCTAATTTGATTAAATTAGTAACTAGCTAGACACTCAATTCAAATGAACAAATACCATTAAACCACCATGACACCATCTACTTCGTGTATTTAAAACTTTGAGCTTCTATTTTTAGTATTCTGATAAAGTGGGGAGTCGATGAGTCTGTAAGGGAAATTGCATTTTTAATGGAAGTTAAGGCTTAATTAGCACATTCATACTTAAATTAATATATTAATCACAAGTTATAGTTTCATCCCCATTCTGTTGTTATACCGTTTTTACTCTATTGTAGAACCCACCAATCATATAGGTAGACTCGCAGTAATAACCCATATATATTGTGTGTACGTTTAATGTGTTTTTTATTAATTAAAAATATATTCTTTAGTTTTCCAAAAAAAAAACATATTCTTTAATTTTTTGGTGTAAAAAAAGGTGTTTTCACCTTTTTGCCGGAAACCCAAGCATTGTAAATAGTCCCTCCCGCCGTGAATTGAACCCAAGTGGCGGAAGTTACAGCCGCAACCCCTTTACCACTAGGCCAACTCAACGTTGGTCTATTCTTTAATTAATAAAAGTCTATACAACGGTAAAGTTTGAAATCGTGATATCAAAATGAGGAAACCCCTAAAGAAAATGGAAATCTTTTCGACGATAAAATAATTACATAGTTTGGATGTATTACAATCTTTACTTACTACATAATTAAAGTATAAAAATTCAAATGTTATAAAACTGAGAAAAAATAATAGTAGTAGCCACCTAGGCATTTATTTATTTTAAAAATGAAAAAAAGAAAGAAATAACAATAAATTGAAGAAATATCACTTTAAAAGATGCTCTTTCCCTCCTCACAACCTCCCATGAGCTCTTCTCAGTTCTCTGAGTCCCCCTTGAAGTAAGTAACCACACAAAGAGAAAGAGAGAGAAAGATTCAGACACAGTTACATACATACGTAATGGAGTTGCATGAACCTGAAACAAGAACACAAGTTATGTCTTATGATGATGATTACATAGACATGGAGATCAATCTCTCTTCTTCTTCTTCTACTTCTCACTCCTCAAGCTTCATCAGCTTCGACGTCACCTCCTCGCCACCGCAAAACCGAGAGTTCGAGTTCCAAATGTGCTCCTCCGCCGTAGCTTCCGGCGAATCCACCACATGTCCCGCCGACGATCTCTTCTACAAAGGTCAACTCCTTCCTCTCCACCTCCCTCCTCGTCTCCAAATGGTCCAAAAGCTTCTCGCATCCTCCTCCTCCTCCTCCACTGCAGCAAAAGATACTCCGATTTCCCCACGCGCCGCCGCATTTTTGCCAGGGAGATTCAGTAGCAGCGAGATCGAAGTAAGAGGCCAAGACGAGCTCAACGAGAATCTTGGAAAGAGCAAAAAGATTAAACAGTCATCGATAACTCAGAAGCTCAAGGCCTCACGTGCTTACATAAGATCTCTCTTCTCAAGACAAGGATGCTCAGATTCATCAGAGATCGGGATCAAGAACTCTAAATCCTCGAAAAACAAGAACCCACTAGGGAAACAAGAATCCTCAAATCCTCCATTGAGTCACAGAAGTTCGTTCTCTGGTGTAATACAGAGGCATTCTCAAGCAAAATGTTCTTCCTTGTCTTCTTCCTCGAGGTCGTCACTTTCGTCTTCGTTCAGTTTTGGATCAAACGGGTCTTTGGATCTGCAGACGCTGATGAGAAGCAGCAATGCGAGCTCGGAGGTTGACAACTCCATTGAAGGAGCTATTAAGCATTGTAAGCAATCGTTCACCACAAGGAAGAGCAATGTGGCTGAATCTGAGTTCTCTTCTTCAAGAACATCTGTTTCTACTTGCGGTGACAGTGAGAAATGACAGATTCTATTTTTTTTTTAAAGATTATTATGTGTGTGTGTTTTTTTTTTGTAGAAGTTTGGTAAATTTGAGGTTCTTTCTGTGTTAATGCTATAAAATTACTAAATAGTTTTCCTGCAGATATATTATGTAATGGATATATATGAAAATGAATAGTTACAGTTACCAGCTTTTTTTTTTTCTTAACATTTTATTCAAAGAAAGCATTTGAATTTATATGATGTAATATGTTTTGACTTTTTCTTAGTAAGGATTTTATTCCATCAATGCCTTGTGACATATAGTGGAAGATATTAGTAAACGTTAAACTGGTGTACCGAGAACATCTCCAATGGTTTACTTTATTTTTTACTTTAAAATAGAGTAATTTTATAATAGAGAATTTTAGTTTGCTCCAATAGTACTCTATTATAGAGTAGCAAATAGAGTGATGAACAAAAAAAAACAAATTACTCTGTATTTAGAGTAAACTTATTTTTGAAATAGAGTACCATTGAAATATTTTTTACTCTAAACTCTATTTTAGAATGAAAAATAGAGTGGAGTTGGAGATGCTATAAAACCAATTTTCAACTCACTAAATTCATTTTGCAATTATTTCGTGTTCTATGAGTACGGTACTAAATGGAAAATCTAACGGTTCTATAGAAAACAATATATTACATTTTATAAGATGTAAGTTTATGGAAAGTTTTGGAGTGCTACAAGTAAATCTGTTCGTTGTGGTCGTGGTGTGCTGCAGAAAAAGTATTTCTATCGCAAATTTCATAATACCATCTATCAGTTAAAATGTTGCGGAGATAGTTTACATCGTAGAATTGTTATTTGTGAAACTATTCATCATGATTGCATATGGTACAATAGTTTTTTTTTGTTCACTCATATGGTACAATAGTTGATCATTATATATAATTAATAAAAATATATATTATATAATGTAATTGAGAATATGACCAGTGTCAAAAAAAACCAGAAACTCTAATAACTTTTGCATTTACTAACTCATCATCTAGAGCCTAGAGAGATCACATGAATTGTTATTGACAATAACTATATATATTATTCATTTATGTATTGTTATTGTTACTAATCACAATAAATTACAAATTTGATATCTTATAAGTTAAATTTATATGTAATTTCATTTCACTGCTCAAACATTTCAAACCAACTATATTTCTCACTCCAAAATCTTACAATATCTAATTTATGGCTTTGAATATATCAAATGGATCATCAATGGGACCATATATCACTTGTAGTGATAAACTTCAAGAAGCTCACAATCATTGAAATCTTTATAATTGGAAATAAATTTATTAAAAGATACTTTCAGCTATTTTTTTTTTTTTTGCGGGGTTACATTTAAGATTTATATGAATGTAAAGTTGGACCCAAAAAATGGGCCTCCTTCTATCTGTACTGTACGTGGTAGACAAATTAAACAAAAGAGTTATATTATATGATAACGTCTTGACATATATTTATTTTGCATGGTATCTTTATGAATTATTATTACAACAAATTTGCTGGGAAATATATGGATTTTTAGGTTTGACATCAAATACAACAACCTATATTTTTTAAAACATATGTAAAGAAACATATGGATACCAGTGTTGCTGTAAAGTCACTTTTATTCAGTTTGCTTCCTCCTTTTCTTTTGGGTCCACTAAAAAATTCCTAAGGATTAACCCAAAATAAAATCTTATTCAGCTTCCAGGATTAACCCTGGAAACAGAAAAAAACGTTCCAAAAAATAAAATCTTATTCATCTCAATGTTAAAATTCTGATGTGATTTGTTATATTATGAAGATTTTATAATTATTAGAATAAAGGATATATAAAATTTGAATATGGCAAACTATAATGGGGGTTTTGGTCAACCAAAGCTTTCTATGCCGTTAAATGGTAAAATGTAACAATTAGACTTTGAAACTTAAACGACTGATATAGTGATGTACCTTGAAAACACTCAATGATTTATTCTGAAAGCTCAGTATTATCTTATTCAGTTCATTGAATTCACAACATAAAATTGTTTTCCATCTCTTTCAATTTTGTAACTGTTTTGGATTTTTGTTTTGTTTCACAAAGTCGTACGTTTTCTATTTTCTATTTATAATTACAATTACTTCTCAACTTATCTCTACTATTTTTTTTAATTTCAACCCTATTAAAATTAATATAAACAAAGATTGCAACTAATTGTTTGACATGTGTGGAGAAACTTACATCTGATAATATAAACTAGCCGAGAAACTAAATGTTACAACGAAAATTGCTATGTGCCAATTGCAAACTGTTGTTTTAAACTTTGTCCAATGCTATAAAAGTTAGAATTTTCTAGTACCCTTCAGTTTCACTCGATTACTAAAGACATTTCTATCTTCTTCTTTTTCAACAAAATAAAAAGACATTTCCATCTATAATCTATCATTTGTTCATTTGTCTCGACAAGCGAAATCTGCTTTTGAAATATCATGTTAAGATAGTCTAAAAGATCGAACTAAAGTTAAACTGTATGTTTATATTAATCCCTAATTTCTCAAACCCAAAGTCATTCCACTTGTATCGAAATTTAATTATATCCAAACCTTACTTTACTGCCATTTTCTCTGAGCTTTTGATATAATTTTACGATTGACTTCACCCGTTGTAGGATCTTTTTCTATTTAACCTAGTAATTTGAATTGTAGCTCGACTATTCTAGAGATAGCCAAGTTCGTTAGCTACAAGCATACCATATTCAATATCCGGTCCGTTGTTCATATTCAATTGGTCTTGCAGCAACAAAAGTGTTCCAGACGGAAATCAAGAAAAATTGAGTTTTACGCCTTGTTTCCGAATTCAACTACGAACCATTTGGATTTTACAGGATGATTTGCTACTCAAAAAGTTTTAAGACTATATAAAGGCGAAGAAATTTAACTTTTCACGTAGAAAATACATGAATCTTAATTAAGGTTAATGTAAAATTTAGTCTTAAAACTCAAAAATGTGTGAAAATAAAAAGCATCAAACGTTGACCTAAAGTCCCCAAAAATTTTGGAGTTTTTTTTTTTGCTAAACATTGACTGACCTAAAGTCCCAAAATTTTAAGAGTTAACATACTTAAACAGATGTCTCTAAACTGTTAAAATATTTTAAAATAAAAATTCCTACTAAATTGTTTATTTAATCCCCAAAAATTTAGGACCAATTCTGACTATACATGTAATTTTTCTGTTAAAAAACTGATTTGAATGACTAATGCATGGGTCTCTTTAAACTGTGAAAGAAAATAAGATTCAGAAACTACACATTTTCTACACTTTTAGCAACAACAAAAAACTAAAATTTGTTTAAAAATAAAAGCTCATATTGTGCTATATCCCGACTAATTAACAAAGATTAATAAAAATCCGCGTGGAAGAAAATCTCGTTGAAAATCATAAGAGTCCATGGGAAGGCATGATGAGTGTCAGCTGCATGAAAGTGTGTAGCTTTCATTTTCCATGCATGAAAGTTAAGCTTAAATATGTCACCGAAACGATTAAAGTAGCTTGTAATTATCAAAAGCACAAACTTTATTTGCTAGTAAAGTGCGACTAATTATTAAAAACAAACTCAGAAACACTAATACAAAAGAAAAACACTTGTGCTCTTTCTACCGATGCTCGAATGCTTTGTAACTTTTTTTGTAGTCTTTGTAGAAAATCAGTGGCACATTCGACATGTTCAGACAATGTAACACATGTTTGAATTTTTTTTCAAAAAAAAACACATGTTTGAATTAATTAACTTGTAAGTTTTAAAAGTTTTCTAAAAAAAAAGGTTTTAAAGTATACTCAACAGTCAACAGTCAAAAACAATCATTTACTATAGCGTAATACTGTTACACCATTCTAATAATATTATGAAATTCAACTTAATAATAATATTATAACAAAGTACCATTCAAACCCCTGCATATCAGTAAACTGTTCCCCTCGTTGAAGAGTCCAGAAATCCACGTGATCTACAACAGAAACCAGAAGATGAAGTGTGCCTTTCCACAGTTTTGAGTTTTGACCCATTCAAAAGTTTCAGTTGACGACTAAATCTTGTCAGTCTATTCGTACGATTAATAGAAAAATATACAAGATTCAGAAAATGTGACACAGACTCGTATAATAATTTTTTTTTATTTGACCAAACCAATATAATAATTATTATCATCTATTTTGGGGGCAATTCAGAAAAGGCAAGACTCGAAGATTTATCCTGTGTCTCTAACTAAAATGGAAATAAAGCAAGAACACCAATTATGTCTGTACATGGAACCCACTTCACTTATCTTATAACTCGTTTCAACTGTTTATATATACACTTATCAAATCTCTAATTAGTAAATGTTAACTACTAAAATCCATCTCACTTGTACAAAAAAACTCATTGTTTACTGCTCCCAGTCATCCATGCATGCACCTAATAAGCATGAACCTAGCTTTTAGTTGAATTAGGAGCCACATTCTCGCGAATTGGTTTGAATGATTGTATATGATGTGATACTATGTGATGTGCAATGAGAGACAAGTGAATTTGAAGCAAATAGACAGAGAGGCAATGACAAAAGGAGAGAGCATTTTCATGATCACAAGCTGGTATGAGTTTTCGGACAACTTAACTTGTATGTGGATGGATTAGCTTTGTCTTCTTCCCTAATCCAGGAAGCTTTTTGCCATTCTAATGGATTCCACCGTTTGATACTGTATGCATGTAGCATTTGTCAAGAGTCCCGACCCAACACATACCTAATTAAAGAAAGATCATTGAATAAGGATTGCAATCATTAGATTTCCCTTTACATTGTTATCCTCCAAGCTGGATTGTGAAGGAACCTCATTAGATAGAATCACTAAAGTCTAATATATTTCGAAAAAGATTAAAGATCACATCTCTAGAGTTTGTCAAATCCTGTAAGAAAATGTTTTACAAGATCAAACTTGTTTTGAAGTGAACATGTAGTGAGGATAGCTATGTTTTACTTAGCTTTGAATTAATCACATATAGTCTTCCTATAATGCAATGACAATATTCATTGTCTGTTTCAAGACAACATTCCTCGACAAGATTTACAAAAGCAGAAACCAAATGTCTACAAAAATGATATTAATTTTGTATGTTTCAAAATTCAAACAAGTTGAGAAGGGAAATAAGAGTCACTAGATTCAAAGTAACACGATGTTTAACGTCAAATCAGTTTATTTTTCTTCCAAAATATCTTCATGCACCAGTAGGCCGTCCAAAAAAGGACAGAACAAACTACGTGAATATAGGAGTTGATTGAAATGTTTGCCTAACTTTTCTGTTACAATTACAAACAAGTATAAGCAAAACTGGTGGTTTGTGAGCTGTTTCCAAGTAGGTCAAAGGGAGCACATACTTCTGTTTCAGTAAGAGACATTACAGGGAGCATTTGTGCTTCCATTTTCAAAACCACAAAAGCATTCTGTAAAACCTCACAAGATCAACGGCGGTGAAGACCTCTTCTGTTCTATCTTACCTAGGGTTTGCGAATGATAGTCATGTTTTTCCGCACACGTTTAAAGGTCAAGCTCTGATCAGCTAAAATCGATTTAAACAGCAATCACACATAACCACACCAAGTTTCATATCTCAAAGCAATATGTAACTGAGCACTCCAAAATGAAACATAGCTCTGTAGCGAAGCGCTTTACGTAATTCAAAGACTATACAAACGCTCGAGCTACTTGATCTAGAAAGTAAACTTTGCCTCAATAAATGCATGTCTATCCAGCTAGACGCATACTTCGATAAATTCTAGTTTTTGATCGGTGACTTTGGCCAGACAGAGGAGAACAAGGTCCGGCTAAGGTGTCAATAAGCTGGCTCTGTCTCGTCTAATATCACAGCTTGTGAACATTTGATCTTAGTTTCATCAAGAGAAAACAAATAATTTCAAAACACCACAGGGCAGCGATAAGTCGAAAACATCTCTGCTTTAAAACTAAACGTTTGGTAGTGACATTACCACATCAAGAGAATACATTTTTAAAAATCAATAACAACTAAACCAGCCGGTACAATTGGTAGTGACATTACCACACTTCTTTTGCATCTAAACAACACAGTAACAGTTCTTTTGTCTCTAGAGACCAATTCTTTGACTCGAGACTAATAGACAGCAGATCAAATGCTACTAATTGCTGTCCAAAGCAAGAATAAGATCGTGCCATTAACTTTATAACTAAGAAGAGAGGAGATAACTCGTTAACATTCAGAAATATATGATCAGGTTGCCATCATTTCACCACATTCTTCTTACACCTAAACATTAGAGATGTACCAAATCATTTAGACTCCTCTGCAACATTTGATTATACACATCTCAACAGACACTGCAAAAGATTTAAACTCCCATGGATCACATCTCGAGTTTGAGTATTCAACCCATACTACCAAGTACCAACACACGATGATGATATCAATTCATGCTCTCAACTACCATACTAACAACCATCTAAATCATCAACAAAAGCCTGCAAACACAAAAACACATTCATTGCCCGTTCAACTCTTTGATCCAGCCGTCTCTCTCTGTGCCTTCTCCGCAAAGAGCTTGGTAGCAACCATATTATCCATAAAATACTCTCTATACGGATGATTCCTCGGCACAAGTTTCCTAAACTTCTCAAACTGCTTCTCCGCCTCATCTCCCTTCTTAAGAAGCGTGTAAATAATCCCCTGACAAAGATACGGCCTGAAATCTCTCGGCTCTTCCTTCACAAGCTCCTGATACAGCTTCAACGCTTCTTCATGCTTCCCCTCGATAACTCTTATCTGCGCCACAAGCAGCTTAAAATCCCTAAGGTCCTTAACATTCTTCTCCTTCTTGCACCTCTCCATTGACTCATGAATCCTCTTCTCAATTACATTCAAATCATCACCCGACTCTGAATACGCCATAGCTAAGCCGTGATAAGCCTCGACGCGGAGAGGATCCTTGGCTAGAATCTCTTCGAAGACGCTTTTGGCTGATTCTAAGTCTCCACTGTGAGTAAAGATGTTAGCTTTCAAGATTGGCCATTCTTTCTCCTCTGGTTCTAACTCTATCAATCGATTGATGATCTCTATCGCTTCTAGAAGCTTACGAGATTTGATTTTTACCTCCATTAACGACCTTAGAGCAGCCACGTCTTCAGGGTGAGAGGAGAGATGGTTTTCGAGCGATCTCTCTTCCTCTTCCAACGAAACGTTACTCTGTTTCAGAGACTCCATCGCCGATGTCGTTGGGAGAGGAGTAGCAATCGCCGGAGGAGGAGGCTTGAGGTGGAGATTCGCGAAGAGTAGGGCGGCTGCGGCGGTGAAGGTGATGCATGTGGATTTGAGGAGACGGGAAGGTAGTGATTGCAGGACTTGGGGTTTCGATGAGGAAGCTTTGACGGAAGCGCATTTGAAGGATGGAGTTGATCGGCGGAAGGATCTGAAGGAGAGTGATGATCGGTTTTGGGGGAGTGATGAGGAGAATTGAGAGAGGGAGAGTTGAATTGGCTGTAGCTTCCCTAGAGACTCCATGATTGCAATGTGCAGAGAGAGAGATAAACCCTAGAGGGAGATCGAGGAAGACGATCAGAAAAGGCTTTAAGTGTGCTGTCACTGCTATGTGCTTACGCCGTTTTGGAAAGAGAGCGTCTCCAAAGTTGGGCCTTCGTGGGCCAATAACTAGTGTCGATAGCATACAAGGAAAATGTTTTTTTTTTTCATAAATCAAATTAATCTTCATCTTTGACAAATATGGATTGAATTCATGTGTTGTTACATATATCCATAATATTACTATTACTAGGGGCGAAGACTCCGCACAAGCTCATGGTTGTTGAGGTTGGTAGAGGTTGTTGTTATGTGTTGATTATACCATTTAGTTTAAAATTCATTAATTTACACTTATGTCTTGTATGTTGATTTATCCTAATTTTTTTCATCAATTTATTTTAAAATAATTTTCTTAAAAACTACTATTTAAGGAAAGTTTTCATTTTTTAGAGTAATATTGTAGATTTTAGTTTGTAGTTTAGAAGTTATGATAAAAATATTATTTATGGATAATTGAGTATTCTTTCAGATTTTTTTAAACAATATGTTGTATTTTAAAATAATTTTCTTAAAAACTGCTATTTTAAAAAAATGAAAATCTGAAAACACAACATATTGATGAAAAAATCTGAAAGAATACTTATATATCCATAAATATTATTGTAATCTTAATTTCTAAATCACAAACTCAAATCTACAACATTTCTCTAAAAAATGAAACTTTCTAAAAATAGCAGTTTTTAAGTAAATTATTTAAAAATACAACATATTGATGAAAAAATCTGAAAGAATACTCATATATCCATAAACATTATTGTAATCCTAATTTCTAAATCACAAACCCAAATCTACAATATTTCTCTATAAAATGAAAACTTTCTAAAAATAGCAGTTTTTAAGAAAATTATTTTAAAATACAACATATTGATGAAAAAATCTGAAAGGATATTCAACTATCCACAAACATTCTTGTAATCCTAATTTCTAAATCACAAAATCAAATCTATAATATTTCTCGATAAAATGAAAACTTTCTAAAAATAGCAGTTTTTAAGAAAATTATTTAAAAACACAACATATTGATGAAAAAATCTGAAAGAATACTCATATATCCATAAATATTATTGTAATCCTAATTTCTAAATCACAAATCCAAATCTACAACATTTCTCTATAAAATGAAAACTTTCTAAAAATAGCTGTTTTTAAGAAAATTATTTTAAAATACAACATATTGATGAAAAAATCAGAAAAAATACTCATATATCCATAAATATTATTGTAATCCTAATTTTTAAATCACAAACCCAAATCTACAATATTTCTCTATAAAATATAAAATGAAACTTTCTAAAAATAGCAGTTTTTAAGTAAATTATTTAAAAACACAACATATTGATGAAAAAATCTGAAAAGATACTCAACTATCCACAAATATTCTTGTAATCGTAATTTCTAAATCACAAACTCAAATCTACAATAATTCTCTATAAAATGAAAACTTTCTAAAAATAGCAGTTTTTAAAAAAATTATTTTAAAATGCAACATATTGATGAAAAAATCTGAAAGGATACTCAACTATCCACAAATATTCTTGCAATCCTAATTTCTAAATCACAAACTTAAATCTACAATATTTCTCTATAAAATGAAAACTTTCTAAAAATAGCAGTTTTTAAGAAAATTATTTAAAAATACAACATATTGATGAAAAAATCTGAAAGAATACTCATACATCCATAAATATTATTGTAATCCTAATTTCTAAATCACAAACCCAAATCTACAATATTTATCTATAAAATGAAAACTTTCTAAAAATAGCAGTTTTTAAGTAAATTATTTAAAAATACAACATATTTATGAAAAAATCTGAAAGAATACTCATACATCCATAAATATTATTGTAATCCTAATTTCTAAATCACAAACCCAAATCTACAATATTTCTCTATAAAATGAAAACTTTTAAAAATAGCACTTTTTAAGTAAATTATTAAAAAATATAACATACTGATGAAAAAATCTGAAAGGATATTCAACTATCCACAAATATTCTTGTAATCATAATTTCTAAATCACAAAATCAAATCTATAATATTTCTCTATAAAATGAAAACTTTCTAAAAATAGCAGTTTTTAAGAAAATTATTTAAAAACACAACATATTGATGAAAAAATCTGAAAGAATACTCACATATCCATAAATATTATTGTAATCCTAATTTCTAAATCACAAATTCAAATCTACGATATTTTTCTATAAAATGAAAACTTTCTAAAAATATAAGTTTTTAAGAAAATTATTTAAAAATACAACATATTGATGAAAAAATCTGAAAGAATACTCACATATCCAGAAATATTATTGTAATCCTAATTTCTAAATCACAAATCCAAATCTACGATATTTTTCTATAAAATGAAAACTTTCTAAAAATAGAAGTTTTTAAGAAAATTATTTAAAAAAACAACATATTGATGAAAAAATCTGAAAGAATACTCATATATCCATAAATATTATTGTAATCCTAATTTCTAAATCACAAACCCAAATCTACAATATTTCTCTATAAAATGAAACTTTTTAAAAATAGCAGTTTTTAAGTAAATTATTTAAAAACACAACATATTGATGAAAAAATCTGAAACGATACTCAACTATCCACAAATATTCTTGTAATCGTAATTTCTAAATCACAAACTCAAATCTACAATATTTCTCTATAAAATGAAAACTTTCTAAAAATAGCAGTATTTAAAAAAATTATTTTAAAATACAACATATTGATGAAAAAATCTGAAAGGATACTCAACTATCCACAAATATTCTTGTAATCCTAATTTCTAAATCACAAAGTCAAATCTACAATATTTCTCTATAAAATGAAAACTTTCTAAAAATAGCAGTTTTTAAGAAAATTATTTAAAAATACAACATATTGATGAAAAAATCTGAAAGAATACTCATATATCCATAAATATTATTGTAATCCTAATTTTTAAATCACAAACCCAAATCTACAATATTTATCTATAAAATGAAAACTTTCTAAAAATAGAAGTTTTTAAGTAAATTATTAAAAAATATAACATATTGATGAAAAAATCTGAAAGGATATTCAACTATCCACAAATATTCTTGTAATCCTAATTTCTAAATCACAAACTCAAATCTACAATATTTCTCTAAAAAAATGAAAATTTTCCTAAAATAGCAGTTTTCAAAAAACAATTATTTAAAAATACAATATATTGAAAAAAAAATCTGAAAGAATACTCATATATCCATAAATAATATTGTAATCCTAATTTCTAAATCACAAACCCAAATCTACAATATTTCTCTATAAAATGAAAACTTTCTAAAAATAGAAGTTTTTAAGAAAATTATTTAAAAATACAACATATTGATGAAAAAATCTGAAAGAATACTCACATATCCATAAATATTATTGTAATCATAATTTCTAAATCACAAACCCAAATCTACAATATTTCTCTATAAAATGAAAACTTTCTAAAAATAGCAGTTTTTTAGAAAATTATTTAAAAACACAACATATTGATGAAAAAATCTGAAAGGATACTCAACTATCCACAAATATTCTTGTAATCCTAATTTCTAAATCACAAACTCAAAACTAAAATATTTCTCTACAAAAATGAAATTTTTCCTAAAATAGCAGTTTTTAAAAAACAATTATTTAAAAATACAACATATTGATGAAAAAATCTGAAAGAATACTCATATATCCATAAATATTATTGTAATCCTAATTTCTAAATCACAAACCCAAATCTACAACATTTCTCTAAAAAATGAAAACTTTCTAAAAATAGCAGTTTTTAAGGAAATTATTTAAAAATACAACATATTGATGAAAAAATCTGAAAGAATACTCATATATCCATAAATATTATTGTAATCCTAATTTCTAAATCACAAACTCAAATCTACAATATTTCTCTATAAAATGAAAACTTTCTAAAAATAGAAGTTTTTAAGTAAATTATTAAAAAATATAATATATTGATGAAAATATCTGAAAGGATATTCAACTATCCACAAATATTCTTGTAATCCTAATTTCTAAATCACAAACTCAAATCTATAATATTTCTCTATAAAATGAAAACTTTCTAAAAATAGCAGTTTTTAATAAAATTATTTAAAAATACAAAATATTGATGAAAAAATCTGAAAGAATACTCATATATCCATAAATATTATTGTAATCCTAATTTCTAAATCACAAATCCAAATCTACAATATTTCTCTATAAAATGAAAACTTTCTAAAAATAGAAGTTTTAAAGAAAATTATTTAAAAATACAACATATTGATGAAAAAATCTGAAAGGATACTCAACTATCTATAAATATTCTTGTAATCCTAATTTCTAAATCACAAACTCAAATCTAAAATATTTCTCTATAAAATGAAAACTTTCTAAAAATAGCAGTTTTTAAGAAAATTATTTAAAAATACAACATATTGATGAAAAAATCTGAAAGAATACTCATATATCCATAAATATTATTGTAATCCTAATTTCTAAATGACAAACTCAAATCTACAATATTTCTCTACAAAATGAAAACTTTCTAAAAATAGCAGTTTTTAAGAAAATTATTTAAAAATATAATATATTGATGAAAAAATCTGAAAGGATATTCAACTATCCACAAATATTCTTCTAATCCTAACTTCTAAATCACAAACTCAAATCTATAATATTTCTCTATAAGGTGAAAACTTTCTAAAAATAACAGTTTTTAAGAAAATTATTTAAAAATACAACGTATTGTTGAAAAAATCTGAAAGAATACTCACATATCCATAAATATTATTGTAATCCTAATTTCTAAATCACAAATCCAAATCTACGATATTTTTCTATAAAATGAAAACTTTCTAAAAATAGAAGTTTTTAAGAAAATTATTTAAAAATACAACATATTGATGAAAAAATCTGAAAGAATACTCACATATCCATAAATATTATTGTAATCCTAATTTCTAAATCACAAATCCAAATCTACGATATTTTTCTATAAAATGAAAACTTTCTAAAAATAGAAGTTTTTAAGAAAATTATTTAAAAATACAACATATTGATGAAAAAATCTGAAAGAATACTCATATATCCATAAATATTATTGTAATCCTAATTTCTAAATCACAAACCCAAATCTACAATATTTCTCTATAAAATGAAACTTTTTAAAAATAGCAGTTTTTAAGTAAATTATTTAAAAACACAACATATTGATGAAAAAATCTGAAAGGATATTCAACTATCCACAAATATTCTTGTAATCATAATTTCTAAATCACAAAATCAAATCTATAATATTTCTCTATAAAATGAAAACTTTCTAAAAATAGCAGTTTTTAAGAAAATTATTTAAAAACACAACATATTGATGAAAAATCTGAAAGAATACTCACATATCCATAAATATTATTGTAATCCTAATTTCTAAATCACAAATCCAAATCTACGATATTTTCTATAAAATGAAAACTTTCTAAAAATAGAAGTTTTTAAGAAAATTATTTAAAAATACAACATATTGATGAAAAAATCTGAAAGAATACTCACATATCCAGAAATATTATTGTAATCCTAATTTCTAAATCACAAATCCAAATCTACGATATTTTTCTATAAAATGAAAACTTTCTAAAAATAGAAGTTTTTAAGAAAATTATTTAAAAATACAACATATTGATGAAAAAATCTGAAAGAATACTCATATATCCATAAATATTATTGTAATCCTAATTTCTAAATCACAAACCCAAATCTACAATATTTCTCTATAAGATGAAAACTTTCTAAAAATAGCAGTTTTTAAGTAAATTATTTAAAAACACAACATATTGATGAAAAAATCTGAAAGGATACTCAACTATCCACAAATATTCTTGTAATCCTAATTTCTAAATCACAAACTCAAATCTACAATATTTCTCTATAAAATGAAAACTTTCTAAAAATAGCAGTTTTTAAGAAAATTATTTAAAAACACAACATATTGATGAAAAAATCTGAAAGAATACTTATCTATCCACAAATATTCTTGTAATCCTAATTTCTAAATCACAAACTCAAATCTATAATATTTCTCTATAAAATGAAAACTTTCTAAAAATAGCAGTTTTTAAGAAAATTATTTAAAAATACAACATATTGATGAAAAAATCTGAAAGAATACTCATATATCCATAAATATTATTGTAATACTAATTTCTAAATCAAAAACCCAAATCTACAATATTTCTCTAAAAAATGAAAACTTTCTAAAAATAGCAGTTTTTAAATAAATTATTTAAAAATACAACATATTGATGAAAAATCTGAAAGATATTCAACTATCCACAAATATTCTTGTAATCCTAATTCTAAATCACAAACTCAAATCTACAATATTTCTCTAAAAAAATGAAAATTTTCCTAAAATAGCAGTTTCAAAAAAAATTATTTAAAAATACAACATATTGATGAACAAATCTGAAAGAATACTCATATATCCATAAATATTATTGTAATCCTAATTTCTAAATCACAAACCCAAATCTACAATATTTCTCTATAAAATGAAAACTTTCTAAAAATAGCAGTTTTAAGTAAATTATTTAAAAATACAACATATTGATGAAAAAATCAGAAAGAATACTCATATATCCATAAATATTATTGTAATCATAATTTCTAAATCACAAACCCAAATCTACAATATTTCTCTAAAAAATGAAAACTTTCTAAAAATAGCAGTTATACAACATATTGATGAAAAAATCTGAAAGAATACTTATCTATCCACAAATATTCTTGAAATCCTAATTTCTAAATCACAAACTCAAATCTAATATTCTCTAAAAAATGAAACTTTCCTAAAATAGCAGTTTTTAAGAAAATTATTTAAAAATACAACATATTGATGAAAAAATCTGAAAGAATACTCATATATCCATAAATATTATTGTAATCCTAATTTCTAAATCACAAACCCAAATCTACAATATTTCTCTAAAAAATGAAAACTTTCTAAAAATAGCAGTTTTTAAGTAAATTATTTAAAAATACAACATATTGATGAACAAATCTGAAAGAATACTCATATATCCATAAATATTATTGTAATCCTAATTTCTAAATCACAAACCCAAATCTACAATATTTCTCTATAAAATGAAAACTTTCTAAAAATAGCAGTTTTAAGTAAATTATTAAAAAACAATATATTGATGAAAATATCTGAAAGGATATTCAACTATCCACAAATATTCTTGTAATCCTAATTTCTAAATCACAAACTCAAATCTATAATATTTCTCTATAAAATGAAAACTTTCTAAAAATAGCAGTTTTTAATAAAATTATTTAAAAATACAACATATTGATGAAAAATCTGAAAGAATACTCAATATATCCATAAATATTATTGTAATCCTAATTTCTAAATCACAAATCCAAATCTACAATATTTCTCTATAAAATGAAAACTTTCTAAAAATAGAAGTTTTTAAGAAAATTATTTAAAAATACAACATATTGATGAAAAAATCTGAAAGAATACTCAACTATCCATAAATATTCTTGTAATCCTAATTTCTAAATCACAAACCCAAATCTAAATATTTCTCTAAAAATGAAAACTTTCTAAAAATAGCAGTTTTTAAGAAATTATTTAAAAATACAACATATTGATGAAAAAATCTGAAAGAATACTCATATATCCATAAATATTATTGTAATCCTAATTTCTAAATCACAAACTCAAATCTACAATATTTCTCTACAAAATGAAAACTTTCTAAAAATAGCAGTTTTTAAGAAAATTATTTAAAAATACAACATATTGATGAAAAAATCTGAAAGAATATTCACTATCCAAAATATTCTTTGTAATCCTAACTTCTAAATCACAAACTCAAATCTACAATATTTCTCTATAAAATGAAAACTTTCTAAAAATAGCAGTTTTTAAGAAAATTATTTAAAAATACAACATATTGTGAAAAAATCTGAAAGAATACTCACATATCCATAAATATTATTGTAATCCTAATTTCTAAATCACAAACCCAAATCTACAATATTTTTCTATAAAATGAAAACTTTCTAAAAATAGCAGTTTTTAAGAAATTATTTAAAAATACAACATATTGATGAAAAAATCTGAAAGAATACTCACATATCCATAAATATTATTGTAATCCTAATTTCTAAATCAAATCCAAATCTACATATTTCTCTATAAGGTGAAAACTTTCTAAAAATAACAGTTTTTAAGAAAATTATTTAAAAATACAACGTATTGATGAAAAAAGCTGAAAGAATATTCAACTATCCATAAATATTATTGTAATACTAATTTATAAATCACAAACCCAAATCTACAATATTTCTCTATAAAATAAAAACTTTCTAAAAATAGCAGTTTTTAAGTAAATTTTTTAAAAATACAACATATTGATGAAAAAATCTGAAAGAATACTTATCTATCCACAAATATTCTTGTAATCCTAATTTCTAAATCACAAACTCAAATCTATAATATTTCTCTATAAAATGAAAACTTTCTAAAAATAGCAGTTTTTAAGTAAATTATTTAAAATACAACATATTGATGAAAAAATCTGAAAGAATACTCATATATCCATAAATATTATTGTAATCCTAATTTCTAAATCACAAACCAAATCTACAATATTTCTCTATAAAATGAAAACTTTCTAAAAATAGCAGTTTTTAAGTAAATTATTAAAAATACAACATATTGATGAAAAAATCTGAAAGAATACTCAACTATCACAAATATCTGTAATCCTAATTTCTAAATCACAAACTCAAATCTACAATATTTCTCTATAAAATGAAAACTTTCTAAAAATAGCAGTTTTTAATAAAATTATTTAAAAATACAACATATTGATGAAAAAATCTGAAAGAATACTCATATATCCATAAATATTATTGTAATCCTAATTTCTAAATCACAAACCCAAATCTACAATATTTCTCTATAAAAATGAAAACTTTCTAAAAATAGCAGTTTTTAAAGAAAATTATTTAAAAATACAACATATTGATGAAAAAATCTGAAAGAATACTCAACTATCCATAAATATTCTTGTAATCCTAATTTCTAAATCACAAACTCAAATCTAAATATTTCTCTATAAATGAAAACTTTCTAAAAATAGCAGTTTTTAAGAAATTATTTAAAAATACAACATATTGATGAAAAAATCTGAAAGAATACTCATATATCCATAAATATTATTGTAATCCTAATTTCTAAATCACAAACTCAAATCTACAATATTTCTCTATAAAATGAAAACTTTCTAAAAATAGCAGTTTTTAAGAAAATTATTTAAATATAACATATTGATGAAAAAATCTGAAAGGATATTCAACTATCCACAAATATTCTTTGTAATCCTAACTTCTAAATCACAAACTCAAATCTACAATATTTCTCTAAAAATGAAAACTTTCTAAAAATAGCAGTTTTTAAGAAAATTATTTAAAAATACAACTATTTTGAAAAATCTGAAAGAATACTCACATATCCATAAATATTATTGTAATCCTAATTTCTAAATCACAAACCCAAATCTACATATTTTTCTATAAAAATGAAAACTTTCTAAAAATAGCAGTTTTTAAGAAATTATTTAAAAATACAACATATTGATGAAAAAATCTGAAAGAATACTCACATATCCATAAATATATTGTAATCCTAATTTCTAAATCACAAACCAAATCTACAATATTTTTCTATAAAATGAAAACTTTCTAAAAATAGCAGTTTTTAAGAAAATATTTTAAAAATACAACATATTGATGAAAAAATCTGAAAGAATACTCATATATCCATAAATATTATTGTAATCCTAATTTCTAAATCACAAACCCAAATCTACAATATTTCTCTATAAAAATGAAAACTTTTCTAAAATAGCAGTTTTTAAGTAAATTATTTAAAAATACAACATATTGATGAAAAAATCTGAAACGATACTCAACTATCCACAAATATTCTTGTAATCGTAATTTCTAAATCACAAACTCAAATCTACAATATTTCTCTATAAAATGAAAACTTTCTAAAAGTTGCAGTTTTTAAGTATATTATTTAAAAATACAACATATTGATGAAAAAATCTGAAAGAATACTCATATATCCATAAATATTATTGTAATCCTAATTTCTAAACCACAGACCCAAATCTACAATATTTCTCTAAAAAATGAAAACTTTCTAAAAATAGCAGTTTTTAAGAAAATTATTTAAAAATACAACATATTGATGAAAAAATCTGAAAGAATACTCATATATCCATAAATATTATTGTAATCCTAATTTCTAAATCACAAACCCAAATCTACAATATTTCTCTATAAAATGAAAACTTTCTAAAAATAGCAGTTTTTAAGTAAATTATTTAAAAATACAACATATTGATGAAAAAATCTGAAAGAATACTCATATATCCATAAATATTATTGTAATCCTAATTTCTAAATCACAAACCCAAATCTACAATATTTCTCTATGAAAACTTTTTAAAAATAGCAGTTTTTAAGTAATTATTTAAAAATACAACATATTGATGAAAAATCTGAAAGAATACTCAACTATCCACAAATATTCTTGTAATCGTAATTTCTAAATCACAAACCCAAATCTACAATATTTCTCTATAAAATAAAAACTTTCTAAAAATAGCAGTTTTTAAGTAAATTTTTTAAAAATACAACATATTGATGAAAAAATCTGAAAGAATACTTATCTATCCACAAATATTCTTGTAATCCTAATTTCTAAATCACAAACTCAAATCTATAATATTTCTCTATAAAATGAAAACTTTCTAAAAATAGCAGTTTTTAAGAAAATTATTTAAAAATACAACATATTGATGAAAAAATCTGAAAGAATACTCATATATCCATAAATATTATTGTAATACTAATTTCTAAATCAAAAACCCAAATCTACAATATTTCTCTATAAAATAAAAACTTTCTAAAAATAGCAGTTTTTAAGTAAATTATTAAAAAATAAAACATATTGATGAAAAAATCTGAAAGAATATTCAACTATCCACAAATATTCTTGTAATCCTAATTTCTAAATCACAAACTCAAATCTACAATATTCTCTAAAAAAAATGAAAATTTTCTAAAATAGCAGTTTAAAAAAAAATTATTTAAAAATACAAATATTGAAAAAAAAATCTGAAAGAATACGCATATATCCATAAATATTATTGTAATCCTAATTTCTAAATCACAAACCCAAATCTACAATATTTCTCTAAAAAATGAAAACTTTCTAAAAATAGCAGTTTTTAAGTAAATTATTTAAAAATACAACATATTGATGAAAAAATCTGAAAGAATACTCATATATCCATAAATATTATTGTAATCCTAATTTCTAAATCACAAACCCAAATCTACAATATTTCTCTAAAAAATGAAAACTTTCTAAAAATAGCAGTTTTTAAGTAAATTATTTAAAAATACAACATATTGATGAAAAAATCTGAAAGAATACTCATATATCCATAAATATTATTTTAATCCTAATTTCTAAACCACAAACCCAAATCTACAATATTTCTCTATAAAATGAAAACTTTCCTAAAATAGCAGTTTTTAAAAAACAATTATTTAAAAATACAACATATTGATGAAAAAATCTGAAAGAATACTCATATATCCATAAATATTATTGTAATCCTAATTTCTAAATCACAAACCCAAATCTACAATAATTCTCTAAAAAATGAAAACTTTCTAAAAATAGCAGTTTTTAAGTAATACTTATCTATCAACAAATATTCTTATAATCCTAATTTCTAAATCACAAACCCATATGTACAATATTTCTCTATAAAATGAAAACTTTCCTAAAATAGCAGTTTTTAAGTAAATTATTTAAAAAAAATAAACCTATTGATGCCAAATTCTGAAAGAATACTCATATATTCACAAATATTATTGTAATCCTAATTTCTAAATCACAAACCCAAATCTACAATATTTCTGTATAAAATGAAAACTTTCTAAAAATAGCAGTTTTTAAGTAAATTATTTAAAAATACAACATTTTGATGAAAAAATCTGAAAGAATACTCATATATCCATAAATATTATTGTAATCATAATTTCTAAATCACAAACCCAAATCTACAATATTTCTCTATAAAATGAAAACTTTCTAAAAATAGCAGTTTTAAGTAAATTATTTAAAAATACAACATATTGATGAAAAAATCAGAAAGAATACTCATATATCCATAAATATTATTGTAATCCTAATTTCTAAATCACAAACCCAAATCTACAATATTTCTCTAAAAAATGAAAACTTTCTAAAAATAGCAGTTTTTAAGTAAATTATTTAAAAATACAACATATTGATGAAAAAATCTGAAAGAATACTCATATATCCATAAATATTATTGTAATCCTAATTTCTAAACCACAGACCCAAATCTACAATATTTCTCTAAAAAATGAAAACTTTCTAAAAATAGCAGTTTTTAAGTAAATTATTTAAAAATACAACATATTGATGAAAAAATCTGAAAGAATACTCATATATCCATAAATATTATTGTAATCCTAATTTCTAAATCACAAATCCAAATCTACAATATTTCTCTATAAAATGAAAACTTTCTAAAAATAGAAGTTTTTAAGAAAATTATTTAAAAATACAACATATTGATGAAAAAATCTGAAAGGATACTCAACTATCTATAAATATTCTTGTAATCCTAATTTCTAAATCACAAACCCAAATCTACAACATTTCTCTACAAAATGAAAAATTTCTAAAAATAGCAGTTTTTAAGTAAATCATTTAAAAATACAACATATTGATGAAAAAATCTGAAAGAATACTCATATATCCATAAATATTATTGTAATCCTAATTTCTAAATCACAAACCCAAATCTACAATATTTATCTATAAAATGAAAACTTTCTAAAAATAGCAGTTTATATGTAAATTATTTAAAAATACAACATATTTATGAAAAAATCTGAAAGAATACTCATATATCCATAAATATTATTGTAATCCTAATTTCTAAATCACAAACCCAAATCTATAATATTTCTCTATAAAATGAAATTTTTCTAAAAATAGCAGTTTTTAAGTAAATTATTTAAAAATACAACATATAGATGAAAAAATCTGAAAGGATATTCAACAATCCACAAATATTCTTGTAATCCTAATTTCTAAATCACAAACCCAAATCTACAATATTTCTCTATAAAA
>NC_024797.2:11342745-11458905 GCF_000309985.2 Brassica rapa
TATGTAACCTTTAGGCCATATTGATGTATATAAAACCTTAAAATAAAGCTAGACAATGTAAATGGATATATATTGGGTATTGATTAGTGCTTAGCTAACCTATACAGAGTACCCAATCAACAAACTCTCCGATGGTTTATATAAATGTATCAATGAGCAGAATTTGAACTAATTAAGTGGTCCGAAACAAACGATGGTTATATAGTGTAGAATAGGAAAAGGAAACACAACAAAAGTTAAATGGTATAGTAGGTTTACGAAAAAATTTGTTTTATTTGATAAAATTAGCAGTACACTTAGGGATACAAAAAAGTCCAAAGCTTTTTCCAAACAAATATAACTAGACGTACACACCAAACACTATGAATTATAGTGTGATCGTTTTAAATCATACTAATTTCTTGTACCGTAGTGCATGTCTATGGTGTGATCTCGTGGTCACAAGAGACAAGAATGTTGACAAAGCCGTTTAAGGATGTGATTGCCTAAAGACAACGGACTTTGCTCCACCAACTGAATCAGTTTCAAACTTAAATTTCAATGAGGTTGTGGGGTTTACAGTTAAAAGAACATTTGTTGACCCCAAAAACAATTACTAAAACACATTTCAACTGAATCAGTTTCAAACTTAAATTTCAATGAGGTTGTGGGGTTTACAGTTAAAAGAACATTTGTTAGTATTCTCAAAATCTGCATTTATGCATCCGTATAATGCGAAATCCACAAATTTGTTTGCTAGTAACAAAAAACTCATGACAAAAGTTTATGCTACTATTTTTTTATTCTAATTACAACTACAATGCGCAATATTCAAAACTTAATTATTAACATTATTTTACATATAATTATTTAACACCAAAACAAAACTATAATAAAAATAAATTAAACTTTTAAATCTGTTACGGATCTAAAATACTGAACAAAATCTATGCTAAGGAGATTACATAATTCGTTTCTGTACAAAAGGACGAACCTCTGAAAATATGTAAGCACTTTTTCTACAACGGCTTTGACTTTGATCAATATGACAATGATCGCTACACTTCACAACCTTTTCATTATTCTTCGCATTTTAGAAATCTGAGTAAGGACTATAGTATGAACAAGGGACGATTCATGCATATACTTGAAGAATCACGAGCTTAGAGCTTTGGTTTGCACGTGAACATATATGTACAACACATATAATGTTAATGTATTGTGGTATGTTTGTAAGTAAGCGAAGAAACGACGATGAATACTTAAAGAGAAAAGTGTTAATAATAATACTTTGCAATAGAATTCGCACTTCCCAACGAAGGAAGAGAGAGGTGGGGGGAAGAAAGGGACGTGTGCATGGGAGTGTGATTAAGCGTCGCCTCATTCACCCGTTGTTGTCATTCTTTAATTACCTCTGCCATTACTTTTTTCTCGTTTCTCTATACAATTCCTTTTCCTATTTCTAACTCCATTTTAGTACTATTAGAGCATCATTATCGGGCTTCTTAGCCCGATTCTTATTTTTACTTTGGGCCAAATTTAAATAAAAAAAGGAGTTAATTAATGGAATCGATTTTTACCTAAGAAGTTTTTGGTAGTGTTGCTTGTGTCACGTGGCGAGTTGTGATAGGAGATAGGAGACAGCGAAGACGATGGCGATGTTAGAGACCATGAGCAAATGCTTCTCCTCCTCATCATCATCCTTTTCGTCTGCAAGCCATGGCGCTTCCTTCTCTGTTCCTGATCCTCTCCTTTCTCTACCTTCAAGGTAACCTCCCTTAATCTCCCGATCTTTGCTAAATGATCAACCTTTAACGCTTGATCATAACCAATGACTTGGTGGCGTTACATTGATGTATCATGGCTCCTTTGGCTTTTTTTTGATTGATTAGCCTTGGATCAACTCTTTATAGCTATGATACTTATTATTTTTTTTACTTGTCAGGTGGGGGATTTGCAGAGACCGCTTGTATCTCATGATGAGAATCTGATCCAAGGCCAAAGCAGTGAGGTCTCAAGGGAATTTGATTTAGAAGAAGCTTGTTTCCAAAACGAAGGCCTGTTGCGTTCTTCTCTCACTGAGGGACGAGGGGTTTACAAACCAAGGCTTCCTTCTTCTTCTTCTTCTCCCCATCTCGCCCAAGGTAAAGTCTTTCAGCATCCCTCTTCCCTATCCAGTCGGCATTCTTGAGCTTATCCATCGGGTCCTTAAAATTTATGAAGGTGAAAGCTTTGATCTACAAATAATCTCTGAACCTTCTGACAATGCTTTGGTGGGGGAGACGCTTAAGCATCCAGCTGATAAAGTTAGCTCCCAAGAGGTGCAAACCTATGGCTCGCAGCAACCTGATTTGGAAAAGGATATACTTTCCCAGCTTTCTCCAAGAGTTGTTGTTAAAGATCAAAGTAATTTCCTTTTATTTTGTTTTCCTAAGTTTATAAATAATACAACTTCAATCTATATCTTTAATTAGTCGTGCAAGATATATAACATATCTTGTGTTAGATATACACCTAAGCATTGTATATCTAAATGGTCTCTGTAAGTTTTATCTGAATGGTCTCTGTAAGTTTTATCTGAATGGTTGAACTTGAAGGTGTTGCTGATAAATTCTTAAGTATGTGGATGAACTAAGATTCCATTGATAATGTTGTATTTTACTTAAGTATCTTAGAAAACTTCTTAGACTAAAAATAGTAATTAAAAATTCTAAGATGTTTGCTAAGAGTTGCCATTGATAATGTTGCTCTTAAAATACTAATTTCGTTTTCTGTCCTATCCCTAAACAGTATTACAGTTTGTTTTGTATGTATGTAGAGACTAGAGAGAAACACAATGTTCCATTTTTATTGATTGGTTATCATTAGCTTTTTAGTCAATTATATGATTGTTTTTCCTCATTTAAATATTTCACTCATTTAAATATAATATATGTATTTCAAGCAAACTGGCCGATTATCAATAAGCATAATTTATACTTGACACAAGATATATAATCATTTTTTTGTTTTATATTATCGTTTAGGATGTAAAGATGAAGTAAAAATAAAGTAAAAATGTAGTATGAAATAAGAAATGCTTCAACCAAACTCTATATCTCATTACATAATGAAGTTTACTTCATAAATAGAGTAATATATTTTTGTTTGTTTATTAATCCATTATGAAATAAAATATGAAGTTAGGCTAGAGTAATTTTACTTAATTTTTTTTTTTACTCTCCAAAATGGAGTTTATACATTGAAAATACTTTTACACTCCGGTTGATAAAAAAAAAAAACTCTTACACTCCCATACACACACATACATGACCCAAATTCGAATAGGAATTATGACATATCAACGATGAGTTAATGCTAGCTAATACACATATTCCAGACAAATTAAGAATATCAAAGAAGGAAGAACAAATATGATTTATTGTTTCTCAATGATAGTTTTGAAAGCGGCATATATATATGTACGTATTAGAAACACCATATTGGTGAAAGCCACGAGCAAAACTCCACACGTAACTAATTTCAAACTCTAATAAATTTTTTCATATATTTCACTCATTTAAGTATATATATGTAAGAAAAACTGACCTTAAAGTATGTACGAAAAAATATATATATATATATATATATATATATATATATATGCATCTACCTGCACAAATGATGGTATATATATTTGTTGTCCGACTAAATTGAAGTAATTCCTAATGTCACGATAGTGATGTTAATTTACTATTGTTCTGAAGAATTAAGAAATTAGGTTGGGTATTGTAATCAATCATGTTAAATTGCGCAACTAACTGGTAAATTATTTAAAACCTAAACTACCTCTTTCACTACTAATATATATATACGAGCATCAACGATCATCTCACCTCGAAAATCAGATTATAAGATAGGTAATTCAACTACTCAAACCATCCGAATGAGAATGCCATGCTAATCAAACCTACATTAATGGACTCAATTCATACTTTCCTTAACAACTTTTTCAAACCATCTATATGCTCTCGAAGTCATATCCACATATATTAGTTTCCTTGCATTTCAAATTTTTTTTTTTGTAAAATTATCCAAACTCTTGAAATTAATTTGGGTTTCAACTCAGGATATTTGGTTACCCCAAAAGCACGTGATTTTGTAAGCTGAACATAACTTAGGGCATCTCCATTCCAACTCCATTTTTTCCTCTAAAATGGAGTAAAAGTGGATATGGAGTTAGGAATGCTCTAACTCAACTTCATATTTTACTCTATAATGAAATTTACTTCATAAATGGAGTAGTTTATTTTTGTTTGTTCATCACTCTATAATGAAATGGGAAATGGAGTAGTGTTGAAGTAATTTTACTCTATTTTCACTTTTACTCCATTTTAGAGGAAAAAATGGAGTTTTACATTGGAGATGCTCTTAAACAATGTATACCAAAGCCCAATATATTGCTCATAATATTTGGTTGCCTAAATATAACATGTAAGTAGTTTTATATACTCCCTCCGTTCCACAAAGATAGACTTTTTAGTATTTTCACACATATTAAGAAAACATATAAAACTATCATAATAAATGTATCGTTTTCTGTAATTTTCAATAACTTTTAAATAATAGTAATTCAATAAAGTCAATTAATTTTTTTGAAGTTTATAATTTTTTCATAGAAAACACAAAAAATACATCTTTTTGAAACAATTTTTTTTTCTAAAAAGTCTATCATTAAGGAACGGAGAGAGTATAATAAAGGTAAGGTCGGGCGAAGACAAACATTTAAAGGTTAATATTTTTAGTAATTAAGGCATTTACAGTTTTTGGTTGTAAAGAAGTAAAAGTTGAAATGTTGATATGATCATATTTTACCAAAAACACATATGCAGAGACTACTACACGCATGCATGTTTATACATGTCAATGTCAATGTCACCTATGATCTCAGTACACTCATGTATGCATGCATGTTATACAAATATTGCATAAATCCCCAATATATTAATTTGTACATCTAATGAGAAAGTACTTACAATCTAATTGAAGTAATAATGGCCAGTCTCCACTTGTCATATTGTAGATATACAAATGGATTATTATGAAATAATTGACTGATATTTTATTTTCTGAAAAGTAGTCTTGCCCTTGAGGCTAATGACAATTAAAATGAATTCAATTGCTCGATTGGTGTGTACATAATAGGTGTTGGTGTTTCTCAGAAATTTTCACCTTTCTAAAACAATAAATGTATTTTTTGTTACCTATTATATAATTAATATTTTTTCACAACATTCAAACTGTAAAGATATAAAGTGAACCCCACATGTCTGAAAGTAAACATTCGTGTTAACTGCTTTCATGTAAAATCAACCTCATTTTTATTTAAATATATACGGACAAACAATGATATTAAATTTTTAGATGGAATATTAAATTTCTCATCTTCTGTTGGTATAAATTCCATGTGAACACATTTCATTGCTAGCTTATGTTTTTGTGATGATTGATGAATGTCTACTTTGACTATTTCAGTTTCCTAGTACGCTGAATTATATTAGAGACTTTGAAAAAAGACTACTTGAATCAGTTAAATTAATACTATCGTGAACCATTCTAGTTGTGTACCCTGTACGCATATTAGGCAAAAAATGTGCCTATGCTTGCTGCTTGCCAGGGAAGAGTTAGAAATGGGCTGTTGAGCAGAAGGGAGAACAATGGCTTTTCAAAGTTTAGTATTAAATTGGTTATAATTAAATATTTCTATATACATACATCACTGTGTGTGAATAAGCATTTACTTATTCTGTGCTTAAAAAAGGTATCAGATATGAAGACTAGGGTTTCTCCAGTTCTATTTTTATCTTCTTTTTATACAAAACTAGATTCCGAAAATCTTGTTTGATTATTATTTCTTAAAATGGGGGTTGTAAGATTCTATTTAATTCTATATATTATTCTTATATAATTAAGCTGAGTAAATTAAAGGAAATAGTAACAAATTCTCGGATATCAAGGAGAGCGACAGTGTGGGTAAAACAAAAAACAACGAGTGGATTCGAACTATAAAAGTAAGTACTAAAGGAGAAACGATGTTTACATGTGAATGTCTTGTTATGCAAGATCATGTAACTAAGATTTAGTATATAGTGTGGTTGAAGACTTGAAGTGACTAATAGGAGTGGTTGGTATTGATCCGTAGAGTTCTGCCGTCAAAATAGTTGTGTTTCTTAAACTTGATTCAAAGTAGACAATTGTATAAAATAATAAAAGCTAACAATAAATATATATTTTATTAGTTTTTCGTTCATTCTACTAAACTGAATGTAAGATGTCCAACTACTAAATAGTTTAGTCTAAGTTATCTTAAGGACATCAATGGAAACGATTAGAATACAAACTCCATTCCATATAAATAAAAAAATGAAGAAATAACTATTTTTGTTATGAACTTCATAGTAGACTAGTAGTAGATGTAAGATTTTCATTTAATATTTCAAAAGTTGAAAAAGAGAGAGTTTAATAGTTTATGTATAAAATGGCTTTTTAACTGAACACAGTAATTTTGCTGCACCCAGAAGAAAAGTTAATTAAAAGAAGAGTACGGAGGGGAGAGCTATATATTGAATAGGTAGGGCAGTCATGTAGGCTAATAGGCATAGCATGTTTATGGACCGCCCAGGCTCCTCGGCTCCAGCCCTATGGTCCGTCTCGTTGTCTTTATGTCGCAGGCTTCTCTCTTCCACGTGCATTATTTTCTGTCCTCACATTTCTATCTTTAGGGCACACACAACATGCCAAACTGGACAAATTTAAAGCTCTCTCTGCATATATTTTCTTGTTTTTAGTGGGGTATATGACTAATGGAGAAATCTAAGGGTGAAAATGGGAAGCAGATAATCATTGAAGTATAATTTTTCCTGGAGGACCAAAACGAGTTTCTGATTCTCAAATTGTACAGTTTTAGATACGTTTAATCTGTCACATTAATTATATATTTCGATTAGTGATTGTGAATATCGGGCTAATTTTCGACAAAATTTCAGACCGTTATTAAAAATACTAAATATATATTTGGACCAAGTGCATGTTTAACCAGCAAGAAAAAAGAAAACGGATATGGGTCATGACTTGAAGTTAGTTTGAAAACCTAGTATATATATATATATACTCATTCTATATTTTATTTCAAAATAGAATGAAAAATGAAGTAGTGAACAAAAAATAAAAATATTACTCTATAAATGAAATAATTTTTTATTTTTTATTCATTGCTCAATTTTCCACTTTAAATTGACGTCTGAGTCTTTTATTTATTAGGTCTGAGTCTTGTAAACTTTAAATTTTTCATTTGATCTAGTGAATTTGATGGAAAAGAGTTCGACTCTCCAGAAACAAGGCTTAAAGACCTGAACTGGATTATCAATCTGTTGTGCGTTCTTTATTTACATATTAATATTAATTGTCTTTATTTTACACATTAGTTTTGAGTTGTAAGGGGGTTTAAACCTCACAAATTCATTGGTATACACAACAACGGTAGTCTATATTATTGAAAGAAAACTACAAAATAAAAATGCCCTTTAATTTTATCACTTAATTATTACACTAAAACACCACTAAAATATTTATTGAACTTATAATTAAGTATGCTTATTTTTTCTAATTTAAATATTAGATTGAGTCATTTAATGTCTTTCATAATTTAAATAATATATTTTTTAATCGAATCTTTACCAAAATAGATTTTCCAATAAATTTCCTAATAGATTTCATAATAACATATTAAATAGTTTTCATATTTATTAGTAATAAATAATAAAGTAAAAAATCACACATCATAATCAATTTATATAATATATAAATAAATAATCTATTGATAAAGTATTGGTATAATGTTTTCGTATATATAAATCCAATTAGTTATAAATATTGGATTTGCTTATATGATACACTATGATATAATAGGTGATTAATATCACAAAATATAATTATTCAGAGTATTAAGTAAAATTCTTATGTTTTGAAATGTTATATTAACAATTATGTAGTACATTTAAATTTACAAATATATATTATACCATTTAGTACAAAACCGTTTCTTAAGTGAAAACAAATATTCAGACGGTCACATGCCATGCTCTAGGAATAAACAATAACATTATGGAATCATTGTTTCTTTAACAAATTTATTTCAATAAAAGTTATAATTCCAAATATATTTATATATATATATATATTTTTTTGAATTTATAAAATTTATTTTATTTGCTTTTAAGGGATGCTAAAATTTTGGAACTGGAAAGAATTATGATCCACCCCTATACTATTTTAACTAGGATAATTAAAATTTATATCAGTATATTTTATTAAATTTTTATTTTAAATTTTTGTTATAACTGCATAGTTTATTTTTGATCTAAATTTATTAATAGAAGGTGCAACTTTATTTTGTGATGTATGTTTGCGTTTGTAAAAAATAATTTAAAATATATACTACAAAGCTTGAAGTAAGAGCAAATAAATATATAACTTTAAAAATCATGAAATTATCTACAAAAATAGTAAAAGAATACCATACATGTTGACTATAACATTATTTTGTTCAAAAAATCATAAACATTTGAAAATATAATTAATATTAAAAATATTTACCATTAACGATGTAGAAATCAGATTTTTACATATATAAAATGAATAAAACATTTGCGCGGTTTTGCGGATCAAAGTTTAGTCACTACTAAAACTGTATATTTCCCATCGCACGGCGAAAGATTACCTAACATACTATTCTATATGTAAGTCGAGTATCTTTCTTAAGATCAGGCGGTGGACACTGACATAAATTAACAAGACTACTTATTAGCATATAAAAACACAAATATGGCAATCTCATTTTTATATGGACAAATGATAATTGATGACTGAGGAGGGCATCTGGCCAACCATTAATTAAATTTTACCTTCTTAACTTGCCATTCAATACGTTGACCATACTATTTCAACCACATTAGTGTGTATATTGCGACACTAATTAACATGATCATTAACTTGTTTTTTTTTTTCTCTTGGATAACGTTTTGCAATCAAAATAAAGAGAAATAAAAGAATCTAATGTTTTAAGGTCAGTAAAAATGCCCGATCCGTGAGTTGTCGAATATAGGTGATGGTTCAATGTTTTTATAAGTGGCATCCAGAGCCGGTCCGGAGTTTTTGAACAGGAAGCAAGAGAAAAAAATCGGTCACTTTAAAAAAATATAAAGGAAATTTTTTTTTTGAACAAAGATAAAGGAAAAAAATAAAAACCTATTATGACTTAAATTCTCGATTACTGGTTATTCAAGATAAATTTGAAACACTACCACCACTAGACTAGTGAGAACATGTGGGCGAATTTATTAAAAAATAAAAAAAGTTGGAAGCATGTGCTTTCCTTTGCTTTGCCTAAAGACCTGCATTGGTGCCTTGGTGGCATCGACGCCGTATTATCATGTCTTCACAAAAATTAGAATGATCAACCAAAATTGAAACTGAATATCTTCGGATCCTGTTGAGTGTTTCATTGTCTTGAAATTCATTAGAAACGGTCTCCCACTGGGCAGCGTATAATCTAACAAGCTTTTTATTTCGAAAAAAGCCTCTGATTCCTAGTCCTATGTTCAGCCAATGTATAACAAAATGCCAAAAGCTAAAGTTACAAACCTCCCCGCAAAAACAATATTCAAACTATAATTAGTATTAGCAATTAGCAAATGAATCATGTTGGGGAGCAGTACTCTAGTTTCTTTCCTCGTTTAACCTATATCTTACACGAGACTACATGCCATAACCACATCTTAATCAATAATCATTGATCTATATTTAAATACAGATGTTACACGAGACTATATGCTTCTGAAAGACATACACATTGACAATTTCTTTAGGGTTACAATTTTTTTTTTCTAGCATAATTTAATTTACATAGAAAAATTGACTTGGCCCTGGCCCTGACAAGGCTGGACCAAGTCCATATAAAGGCTCTGGACCACCACAATATCTCTAAACCAGTATGAACAGACTAATTAACATTTCTTGACACTATATGTAGGGCATGAGTAGTGAGACAAACATAAGGACTGGATCATCATCATCAGTGAAGTGTGTCCCCACCCTTTAGATTTTATAACCTGAGCGGACGTAAATGTAAGCTGAAAGATCAATTTATGAGCTGGGTTACTTTTTCGTACCAGTGTTGTGGTGGAGAGGATCAAAACAAAAGGATAGGGGCTAAGAAATATCTAACACAAAACAGAGCTACAGTGTGCATTGGACCACACTGTCTGTACGACATTAAAGAACTTTGAGTGTGGTAAAAAATAAACAAGTACCTGACTGCTGTCACATGGATTGATCTTGTTAAAAATGTGTGTTTCTCGAACTTTTAAAGCTGTTTTATGATTAAGAGTGTAACATTATACCCTACAAACACATACACCGAGCAAAATACAAAAGCAAAAAGAAGAAAAATGACTTGGAAAAAATAATAAGCTCTTCTTATACTTTAGGTGTATGAAAAATACTGTTTATTTCGAGAGCCAGTAGATGATTAGAAACAACGTACAAGCAGCAATCACAGCAGAGAGGATAAGTGTGTCCCGAGAACGTCTTCTTCTAATTGAACCTATAAATAGAGAATACAAAATTGCTAAAGTTAGTGAGAGATAAGTTGAGAATATCATATAGAGGTTGAATAAGAAATACCAAGTAAGCCACGAATCACTGGGAATTTGTCTCCGAGATTTTTAACTTTCCCTTGAACATCTGAAAACAGAGACCGTTGAGAGCCAAGAACTGCTCTTGTTGCTTGAGCTTGACCAATAACTTCATCAATCTGCAGCCAAATCATACTAAAAATGTTACTAAAACCTCTTTAACATCATCATTAGATAGTTAGCATTATAACAAGGGCTATGAACAGAATATAAAACTAAGATTAGAGAAAGTATCTTACATGAGAAATACTTCCATGGATTGAAGCTCTCTCCCTTAAGACTTGCACACCTGGTGACATACTACCAGAAGCCTGCAGAAGCGAAAACAGAACCCAACTTCCTATCAAAAGGTGACCACAGAAGAATGTGTATTTCCTATCTTAAGAAGACTCAATTCTTTACCTTATATTCACTAATGTCATCCCTGACAGAACTCAAAAGCTCAGCATGTTCTCTCATGGAGTTTATATTTCCTTTTATCCTTCGAAACTCCTATGAATTCACATTGGAAAAACATTACAGGCGACAAGATAGGTCCCTATATAATTCATATTACTAAAAACGCATAAGCATCGCTAAGCAAAAGCCAAACTAGTTGCAAAAAAAAAAGAAGGATTCTCCTTTTACCAAAAGATGGGACTGTCTAGTACTTAACCACTGATGCATGGTGCGAAAACATAAGGGTTACAGTATCATCATGTATCCCATGTGCCACACAAGTGATAGTGCAGGAGGAGAACCTGGGTGTATTCATGAAGAATATCTCTGTGCCTTGCAAGCTTTTGAGTAACAGAGGTTGTAGGTGCAGCAGACGCAGCACATCTACTCATGGAATCGTTAATGTCCAACAGCTTCTCAAGCGAAGATTGAATCTCAATCTCCATGGACTTCCATGATCTTGGAGACCCGGCGTCAACATACCCTGAGAGACCAACACACACACATTTCAAGATTCGTTAATGTGATTCGATACACTACAAACAAGGCCGTTCAGCTAACGCCAAACAGAGTCAAATACATTAGAATTGATTCAGCACTGTGGAAGCAGAGCCAAGACTGAGAGCAATCCATTATATCGAGAACTAATATGATCGAATCGATCCGAATATCACATTCAAAGAAGTGGAGATCACAATCAGCGTAACAAGAGAATGAGTGAATGATCAGAAGCGGGAAACGAACCGCCTTGAGTGAATCTGGCGCCGAGTTTAGCGTAAGAGGAGAGCTTAACGTCGAGATCGCCTTCGATTTTGCGAGCTTCTCTCCGAAGCTCCTCCCAACCTGATTCCTGTAGATCCAAGCTCGATTCTGTCATCGTCTCCACCAATGTTGTGATCTCTTGTGAGCCAATGCCAAGAGCTAACATCTAGTTAGCTCGAAGCCTCTGACGCAAAACGAAGGATCCGAAAATGAAGTTGGAGTACCCAGACCCGGACTCGTAAATCTGAAATTCAAACCAATTTTTTTTGAGATTTCAAATTAAAATTAATTTACGATAAATGGATTGTCTCTAAAACTTTTATATATTAGTGTTGGTTCTAGTAAACTTTTAATATAGGGTCTCAACATATCTCCTCAAGATAATGACTCTTATCATTCTTACCAAAAAAAAAATAATGACTCTTATCAATCTATTTCGAACTGAATCTCTCTTTAGGACAGATAATAAACATTTCTTGAACAACTCTACTTGGATAAACAATCTACTTGGATAAATGAATTGCTATTTAATTTTTTTTAATGTATTAGGTTGATCCCTTTATATTTTCGACGTGGGATACAACATTAACCCAAGTTGCGAAGATACTTGGATCTTCCCCTGTTAAAGGCTATAACTCAAGCTTTGGAGCAGACCGGTCGTAAAAGTGCGTTTGACCTATATCTTCCACGAGACTGTATGATATAACCATATATCGATTAAACATCTTTCCTATGTTCGGATTAGAGTTTCATGATAATGAACTAAATTGCTTCATTGATCCACATTTGACCATACTATTAGTGTTGTAATCCAACATGTACGTTTAACCGTCTTTAACTAAGAGGTGCTTAATACAAAAACATGATTACTAAATATTATATAATAAAAAGTTACTATATAAACAAAGCTTCTCTGGTTAGAAACACAAACTTATTGTTTGAGAAATAACTCAAAACTAGATCTATCTATGTTGGTGTAACTTCTTTAGATGGCTTGTCCTGGTATGAAAATATTATATATACGACCATTATTAGCGTACGCAAGTAACGCAGCTAGAGGACACATACCGTACACATCTCGTACCGGATTATAATTATTTATTGAATCTGTATCTTTAACAAAATCACATACAGATAGACGATCACTAACCTGATTAATTAAACACAGTAGATGATGATCACTAACAGAAAAAATAACATTTTAATATTAAATGGTGGGGTTTTGATCTCGTGTTAGTGTTCCCGAATAGGTTCAAAAAACTTGTCCCAAGTGGCCAGCACGCATGTGGTGGCATAGTTGTCTGCATCTTCAAACATAATAAACATGTAACGCCGACAAAACATTTTCAGACAATAAAAGAAAACTGTACTATGATTCTCATCTCAGATTCAGAATCAACCACTAATAGTATCTCGCGTAAATCACAATAAAACACTGTAGTCTGTAGTTACTATATGGTTTGGCAAAGGTAAAACAGCATTCTCAAACTAGTATAATTATGGTTCCATATTGTATAAGATTAGACGGTAAGTATGTTGGCTAACGCCTAACGGTCAAGGGGACGTGTCATTATTTAATGTAGATTCTTCGTCTTTTGACCAAGATTATTTGGCAGTTTTTATCTAATCCAACGGCCAAAAAGCTTCATGCTTTATCTAACCGTTCATTTGTTTAGACTTGAGTAACTCATACTGGTCCTCTATTTAAAACTCTCTGCCTTTCACTCCCTTCTTCTATTGATCACTTCTTCTTTACAGTTTGATTACACAGTCAAAGATTATAGCATCAAGAAGAAAAGATGAGGAAGCTCGTAGGGTTTATAATGGGGAGACGGGTTCGACGAGTCTCTAGATGGATTCTTGGGAAAACCCGGATCCGTCAGTCCGGATACAACCGGTTACACCCGACCAGACCAACTCGCATGATAACACTGCCGATCACCAAACTCAAAAACTGGAGCCAACGTCTCACACAAAGGTTCAGCATATTGGGGTCTACGAGAAGATCCGAATGTAAACCTGACCCGGTTCCACGGGGACACTTGGCGGTTTACGTGGGTCAAGAAGAAGGTGACTTTCGCAGAGTTTTGGTGCCCATTGTTTACTTTAACCATCCTCTGTTCGGTGAGCTGCTCAGAGAATCCGAAAAAGAGTATGGATTCCGACACGAAGGAGGCATCACAATACCTTGTCTGTATTCAGACTTCCAACGTGTCAAAACCCGAATCGCTTCCGGGTTGGATTCTGATCGGATATTTCCATGGAGTCATCTTTGCAGCAGTTAAAGACGAACATAAGAACATAAAGTTCTAAACGTTTTTCAATGCTTTATTTTTTTTACTGTTTTTCTACCTTTCTACCTTTTTCTCTTTACTCTTTTTCGTAGTAGTGAGTTATAATATAAGGTGGTAATGTAAATACTTGTTATTATCGTAATATGATTATATTGGATAATGATGTGATTAGCATGGGGACACACTTTAATGGTATGATAAAAAGCTTTTTCTTTTGTGATGAAACCTCAAAGGAGAAGGTAAGTTTAACACGATTCTGTTCCCTAATGGAGATTTTAGTGATAAAAAAAAAGTGATCAATCGCTAGGATTTGTTCGTCGCTTGCTTATTCCCACCCACTAGCTAGCTTAACTATAATTCGAATATTATATAAGAATGAGAAGGATAAATGTCAAGAAAGTTTTTGTTTTTGCTGGTGTCATGTCTGACTTGGATACTTTTGATCTGAAAGATGTTCATATCTAAAATGGGCGTTAGTTAGAACGTGATGCGATTGATATCCAGACGATAACTTTTTCATTTATATATTGAATGTTGCTTACTAATTGTTGTATGTTTACACACGAAGATTGTGATTTGTGATCATATATACTAATACAAACTATAAACTACAAGATTTTTTTATCGATTTGAGAATTTCTCAGCTATGTTCTCGTATGTATATTCTACATATATGCTATGTCTCTTTTCTCGCTTCTGAACTTTGAAAATCCATTTATATAAAATCGTTCAATAGTGGAAGCACTGTAGCCTATTGGTTAAGGTTTAAAGGCTTCTACACCCATGTCTGGGGTTCGAATCCCAGATTATGCAATTTATTGCAGATTACAGAAAATTCAAGTTTCAAGTCCCGGAGAAAGCGGTTTATTAAACAATTATGCAGACTAGAGGGGAAAAACTTGCAAGGGATCTTCAACATGGTGCAAGTAAATCTGGCCAGACGTGGATCTTCATAGGACGGCTCAGATGATGCAGTTAGGCGTAGGTCTTCATAAGGCAGGTAGTATTGTCGGTTGTCGAATCGTCTATGTAATCTTTCCTATATCATAATTGTAAGATCATAATAAATCAGCGTTAAAAAAAATCGTTCAATCAAAATTAAATTATCTTAGCAAAGAACAAATAAAAAGAAAAAAAAAACATAAATCTTAATCTCAAAGAGGAGTGGACAATGTTATTATGTTAAGTAAAGAATAAAATTATAACGCCCCCGACCCGTCCACGGCTAATGGGCCATCCACGCCCGCTCTCTCGGTCCATGGACCTCATCCCGTTCCAGTGATCGGTCCGCTAATATTTTCTAATGCCTGAAGCGATTTTCTTAAGCCTTTCTATATATCATAACTCGGGATGTTACAAAAATACTCGTACATTCCACCTGGTCGCATGCATATTTTACCTCTATTATGGTAAAACGATACTTTCACGTTAGAAAATTACGACTAAGACCGTGATTGTAGTCTAGTGATAAATGTTGCTAAGCAACCTGGGTTCCAAGATTCCTTACTATACTCCATCAAGTGGCTACGCATGTATGGATTTATTGTTAAGGACTTTTTTAAATACATGTATAGAAAATCTATCTGTGGACTGTACTTTTTCTATAGATCAGTTTGGGTCTTTCCAGATTAATCAAAAAATTATGATTAAGCACAAAAAATACAATCAGCGCATACATGTATGAATTACGGAATATAAGAGCATCTCCAATGGTATTTTTATTTATTCCTCTAGACACCAAATATAGAGTAAATGTCATTTAACAGTGCGCTATACCATGCACCAAAAAAAAACAGTGATACGCCAAATATTGAGTAACATTGTTTTTTTACTCTATTTTTATTTACAAAATGACCTCTTCTTTTATATCTTTTCAGTTTTCACCAAAAGAAAATTATCTATCATAACTTTACACTTTTAAATACTATGTTTAGTAAATCGTTTATTTATAATTATGTGTTGTAATAAATTTTTAATTTTAAAATAATCATTTAACTGTATAAATAGTTTATCGTGGTAGTATATTGTTATAAAATAAAATGAATGGGTAAATTTTTAATATTTTAAAAATTAAAAATTATATAATAAATTAATAAATAAATAGAAAAGAGTATATTTGGAATGTTTTCTTTTAGAGTAGTAAATATAAGTTACTATTGGAACAAAATCCTCTTCTATGTTCAGATTATTATATTTTTAGAGTAAAAAATAGAGAAAATCATTAGAGATGATTTCGGAAACAATATATGGTTCCGGTAATGTTGTATAGGTATATAAATAAACTTTCTACCAAAAAAGGTATATAAATAAACTATTCAAACTAAATCATGGAAATGATACATGCCACGGTTCCTGCCTTGTTGGAATATAAGTCTGCTTTGCATTTATTTCCCCACTTGATATGTGCATATTGGCGAGATCTTTCATTTTCAGGTGAATTAGTCATTGATCCGTAACTGCCCAAAAAGAATCGTAGGTTGGTTTATAATTTTTCTTTAGTTGTAGATTAGATTGGTCCAATTTCAAGAAATATCTTCTGAGTTGACATTAATTTGCGTGTTTTGCCGTAACCATCAGCGGTTTTGGTCCATACAAAGGAAAATACCAGCTACTTGTTTGCTGGATAGTTAAGAATATGTTACATTTGACATTTGATCAAATGAATGCATAATTGTATATACACGTATAATTAGATATTTCAAAACGTTTGTAAAGCTATATATTATGTTTATCATAAATAATACTGATCTAATATGATAATTAACGTAGACTAATTGAATATTTATAATTGCGAACCAAATTAATCTGATCTGATGAGTGATGAACAATCCCGATTTTCGGTTTTTGTCATAAACATTTGTGTAACAATAACATTAAGACCATCTTTATCCGAGTCTCTTAAGGAGTCTCTTGGTTTAATTACAAATTAAAAAAAAAAATATATATATATCAATTATCATAGAGACGTCTCTTAATTAGGATACACAAGAGACGGTCTCCTCTCCTTCCTTTCCCCTGTAGTTTCTTCTTCTCCATCTCACTTCTGTCATGCTTTCTTCGAAATGGAGTCACTCCTCCACGCAACTTCGTCTCTAAGAAGAAGAAAAGCAAGAAATACGACAGCCACAGTTTCTCCTCGAGACCTGACGAAGCCACCGGCCCGTTTCCTGAATCCATTCTTCTCAAATAGGTTTTGATTTCTCTCTCTCAATTAGCTCATGAGAACAAAGAAGATAGTAATTGGTTACTCTGTTATCCTCTGTTTCTTGTCCAACCATTTGATGCTGAAAGTTTTGTGCTTTTTTGTTTATATGAATTGGGTCACCCTTGTGAAGTTTGATAGAGAATGATTGATGTAGTCTTCTCACTCTCAATGATCTCACATACCGCTTCGGAGTAAAAATCCTCAAAAGTATATATATATCTGTGTTGATTGGTGTAGAGAAATCGAAAATCATCCAATTGATTATTGAATCGATTAGTAAAAGAATCAATTTTGTAATGTTTTTGACAGGAAGGATGAATGGTTCTCGTAAGCAATCAATCGTCTATGCTGTTCGAGATTACCAACCGCTAAAAGAAAGCAGCGTCGCTTGCTCTGCCACGACGACTGACGGAGCAAGAAGCTTAACGATGCTATGGTTAGTCCTAAGAATACCAGTGCATGATCTTCTGTTTCATGTTTCCTATGAAACTCAGTAGAGAGATGCTATGAAATAGTATTTGAATTTTATCATTAGGGAAATATGGATTTGAAGTCTCATTAGTTGATTTTAACTTCATTGATGTGTTTTCTATCCATTTGATTGCTCTTATGGGTTTCTCTCCTTTTTTTTATTTATGTAACCACCATAATTCAAATGATGTTGTTCTTCGAATTTTAGTTTTTCAAGTAGGATGGGTGTGAAACAGGCTCTAAGGAGCATCGATGCGTTCCCAAGAGCAGAGTGAAAGTCTGAAGTCTCACAAGTACCATACTGGGAGTGATTGTGAAGTGCTTGCCCATCTTGTAAGTACCATTTCTTACTTCAATAGATAGATAGATGTTGTTTGTGTTTGTCTCGTGTTGTGACATATACATAACCTTCAAAAGCTAAACATATGTAATGATGTCTACAAACAAAGTTATAATATGTATATATATATAAGCAAATGATTATTCCAGTCTACTTTTATGTATACATTTACCTGTGTTCCTAGATTATTTTGTGTATATGGGTGAGTAACAACAACTATGATCTCTAAAAACAAAAACTTGTGTTGAGAATGTTTTATACTTTTTTTTAAGAACCATAATTAAGAGACTTGTAATAAACCACCTAAATGTTCAAATCTCTTTCTAAGTCTCTTTCTCTTAATTCACTTTTACACTTTAAAAACTATAAAAAAATAAATAAGAGACCCTTTAAGGGTTTTAGGGATAATGATGCTCTAAGGCTTATTATTTTCGACCAACTGCTAACCCATTCAATCACGACTCAACAAGAATGTCTAGTTGGGCTTTGTAATAATACACGAAAGGAAGTAAAGAACAAAATGAAAATTCCTTAACCTTTACTCATATGATAATTTATTTCAGAAATACAGAACACAATATATTTGAAGAAAAAAAACAGAGTTCACATGAAACTACTACAAACATACAAGAATTTCCAGTATTACATTATTCTTCGTATTAGACCAATTATCAATTGGGTCATATATACAACTTTGCATCATATATCATATGATATTTGAATTAACTAGATATATCCTTCAAAGACCAGACGTAAATGGTACGTCCGATGGGATCCAAGAGCTACCAGCAAGGAAACTACCAACAGTAAACCTTGAAGCCTCTGAGGTAGAACTAAGGACCCGAAATCCAGGCCATGTGACCCGACCTGAAGTCGAAGCACCCGGACCCGTATTCTGAAACTCAGCATAAAACAATGTACTTAAAGCAAAGTTACCGTCCCACTCAAGCCATCCACGTGGATCAATCAAACTATCCAAAGAAGTCTTCATAAACACTGTCCTTGAATATTGTCTCCATGGTCGACCCAAATAAGTCTTGGTAGATCCAAGAACAGGTCGGAGATCTGAGGCGGCGGTGACCCGAGAGTTGTGGATAATAATACCCGTGTTTTGATTTGGGTCTGATCTTCCTTGAGCAGTGATTGTGTTAGTTCGACTACGTGGACGACGTGCGAAGATGTTGCAGTTTTGGAGAACAGCTGCTGCATTTCCGAAGATGAAGTCCACGGTTCCATAAACATCGCAATCACGGTAGAATTGACGGTTCGAATGAACGTAAAGTGTGTCTTGGTAACCTTCGAAGCTGCATTGGTAGAAAACAGATAGATCCGACCCCGATCTTAGAGCAACTGCTTGTGCATTGTTTGCACCCGCCGTGTTTCTAAATGTTATTCCACGTGCTATAAATCCATCTCCAACCGCGGCTGTAATGATTTTAGAAAAGGAAAATAATTGATTACTTACCTTTTAATTATACCATGTTGAATTATTACATAATCTAATAGATAATCATAATATGGATGGAATGCTTCTAAAATTTATATACAAATACGAAGAAAAAAAGACAAGTAACTGATTTATAATTTTATAAATTAATCATCGAATTTGTGAAATAGCAAGTGTTTTTTATAATAATTGAAATCAAGCATAAAATGCAATTATATAGTTTAAACTTATAATTCGTATAGGTTATGTCATTTTGTGGGTTAGCAATCAAATCATATATATTTTTGTTTATACTTCACGCTAATCATAATGTTGAAAATTATTATGAAATAATAATATATTAGAGGTTTGCGTGTACTTGTAAATGCACCACCACACGAAGCATAAAAAAATGATTTGACTTAGACTTTGTTAAAATTGTATGAATTTACTTTCCAAGGAAATGACACCACTAAAGATCTTAAGACCACATCTAAAATCTTGATTCTGTACAAACCTATAGGATATGCAGAGTGTTTTTTTATATATCACTTTCAGTTTCACTCTAGTTTGGTGTGTTCATGCACGTAACCATTGGCAAACTAAACAATCTAAGTCACTATATATCTCATGAAAATAAATTAAATTAATCGTTTTTTTTGGTTAATCAGTCTTTTGTTTTTATTTTGTAACCATACGTACCGACAGTAGCTGAATTAAACGTGGTCGATCCTCCTCCAACACTTCTGCTTCCTGTAATAATCGTTCTCCCTTTACCATCACCTCTCAACATAACATTCTTTTTTCGAATCTCAAGATTCTCACTGTAAACGCCTTGCTTCACATATATCACGAACCTACCACTCCCTGAAGCAGCGTTGATCGCGTCTTTAATCGTCCTAAAATTACCAGACCCGTCTTTAGCCACCACCGCGTTATCTCTTGGTGTCGAGCTTTGCAGAAGTTTCCGGTCTCCGGGTTTGACCCACGAAGGAAACCCGTCTTTCCCGGGTGGGGTATAGTTGAATGGAACTTTGTTGATGGCGAGTGTATTGCATATAAGATTTGAGACGTTGTTTGACATTAATGGAAGGACGATATCGGTAACACCAAGCTCTAAGAACCCGGCACGACAAGTGTCAAGATTAGTTAGAGCCGTGCTGAGCCATGTTTGTGCGTCGGTTTTCGAGCACTTCACGTTTGGGTTCATGGTCTCGTTGATTTTAGAGACGGTGAAGTCGTAGAGCTTGATGCAATCTTCCCAAGCAGCTTTTTCACGTGTGTCGCGGCACTTTGGTCCTAGTGTGGACGCGTGGGATTTGGCGAGGATGGCTCGGTCTAGAGCTAGTTTCATTGAGATTTTGAGGAACTCTGACTCGGATTTTATGGGCTTTTGGTTTGAGTTGTGGGTTAAGAAGTACTCGCATGGTTTAGGGTTTGGAGTTTGGCTGCACCACGCTTTCACGTCTTTGGAATTGTACCCGGAAACGGTGGATGCGGCTAAAATGCATAAGAACACAAATGTTAGAATATCAACTCGAAAAGCCATTATAAGACCAAATGTTTTGAGAAACGTGAAGCTTGTGTTTGAAGGTATTGGATGATGAGATTGATGTCTTGAATCGATGTGTTTATATAGATGTGTGGGGTGACTTTATGCTGTTATTAAATAAATAATAATATATATTAAAATGTAATTTCGTTGTAGCTGAAGCAAAAACGCATATATTTCTGTACCAACCAATGGATTGGTAACCAGCATGCCGTCATATATTCTCTTTGTTGAAATGTATTCTCTTGTTTTGGCTATCTTTTTTTTTACAAGAATAATAATTTGAGTAGGTGACATTTGGAATTAGTTTCAATCAGAAAAAAAAAGAAACCAATCAGTCTTTTTTTAACACCAGTCAGCCCACAACCGAAATTTTATACGAATCTTAAAAACGACTTAAATGTGATAGCTAATACTAATAGGTTGATTTTTAAAAAAAATACTAATAGGTTTATTAATTAGGAAGTCGTACCTAGTTTAAAAGGCTTTCGTATTAAAATGAAAATATTACAATACATGAAATATAAAAGAAGTTTACATATATAGTCTATCAAATTTATATACAATTCAAGAACATTATTGGCATATATACGCGTCTACGGTAGTTTATTTCGATCGGATGTCCAATGGTCTCTTAAACAAAAAAGAAAACAATAGAACTTCAAAGTCACGCCCCTATATGTTTAGTTTGGTTTATGTAAATAGTTGTAACAATAATGATAAAATTTATTATATGCAGGTGAGGCAGAGACAGAGTCATATCTATCCTCAACGACGACTATACAACCGTCGACGTCTCGTCAACTTCGTAAGTTTTCAGTTTTCACTGCTTTATTTCTAAAATATATATACGACTCACTGGCCATAGTTTACGACTACCAGCCATTTGCATAATTTTTCTAAATATCAAAGCAAGTTATTTTATTTGGTTAAAGTATTCTAGACTATAACGGCGAAAAGAAAACGTCTAAAGAGACACTTTTTCTAAAGAATAGGTTAAGGCTGCAATTGGAATGTATTTTTTTGAAATAAAAAACTTCCTAAATGCTTAATTTTTGAAATAAAAAAATTGTTCATCATTTACAAAAAAATATTCCATTCAATTCCACAACATTCAATATTATTCTAGATAAAATTTTAATTATCATTTGAAAAATCACTTCAAATCAAAAATGTTCATGAACAAATGGAATATTCCATTCCACAAAATTTCATAAATAATGATTCCTATCATTCCATATATTCATTTTATTTGTCACTAGTTTCACCTTAAATTTTATTATGTGTCCACATTGTTCTCCGTAATTGATAAAATCTTCTAAACTGGCAAAAAAATTACTTCTTATAGTTTTGTTTACATAATCAGATACACCACAAACAAGATCTATTAAAGTCTCCCTAGTTGAAATAAAAGTATATTCTTATGATCATGCACAAAACAAAAGAAAAAACACAAAACTGATCACCCCCAAAAAAAAGCATAAATAATTTGGAACCAGTTTTTGGCAATATACATGTTAGATGATTTTTTATAAAGACGTACAGGAATATGGATGTAAAAAAACCCATATATGATCACCCATATCAGCCAAGTATCCGGTCTGGATTACCATTTACATTATTCCAGCAAAAACACTTGATTTAACCTGACTAGTTCAAGAAAGAAAGTCAAACCAATAGGGGAGCTTCTCGATCGGTTGATAAGGTTTATAACTATATCCTGACACCAGAGGATTCGTTCAACTTACTTTGTACCGATCAAGCAATGCAACCAGTCGACAATATATACATTCACAGCTTACCAACGCTCATAAATCATGAAATTATTTTATTTTATGTAGAATTAAACCATAAAATTTCTGGAGAGGTGAAGAATCTTGTAGACATATGTCAACTAAGTTAAGACTAATTATATATTTAAGATATTAAGGAAAAGTATATCGACTTAGTTAACTCTATAACTAGTACATGTTTTGTTTGTTTGTAATTAAGCAACTGAGAGTACCTACGTAATAGTATAGCGACTAGGTAATAACCCGCGCCTTGCGCGGGATGTGATTATTAGTTTCGTTATTTTTAATAAATAGACACTAAATCTGTTTAATCTGGATATTAGTTCGGTTTTAAGTTTTTTTTTTGATTTTTAATCTTCTAAAATATAATTATTATTTTAAATTTATACTCTCTCCTTTTCATACTAAGTGTCGTTTTGGGTCTATGCACACAGATTAAGGAAACAATTAATTTTGTATATTTCCTATATAAAAACACAATTACCACTATATCTAACCATATTTCAACCAATAGAAAAATAAATTACTCAATAAAACTAATAAATTTTGAACTGAAAATCGAAAATGACACTTATTTTGTAACGAAAAAATTTCTCTCCAACGACACTTATTCAGAAACGGAGGGAGTATTCATTTTAGTTTATTCGGTTAAAATGTTTGATTTTTTGGTTTTTTTTCGGTAAAAACCAAAAATTAATATTATTTGTTTATTTTCATGTTATGAATTTTAGATAGTTGTCATGTCGAACCAATAGTTAATATTATAGTTTCAAACATATAATATTTAAAGAAAAAGAAAAGAAAATTATTATAGACAAATCATTTTACTACAATTTGGTCGGTAGTGAAAGAAGCAATAAGAAAAAATATTTCAACTTTAAAAAAAAAAAGATATTTCAGTTGTTGTATGAGTATGTAAAAAGTATATAAAAATAGTTGACAAATATATATAAAGATATTGTTAATTAATATGAAATGACATTTTTGTTCAAAATAATACATGAAAGATAATATTTAAATTAATTTGAAATAAAAAAGGCATTGACATTAGTCATTTTTCATATAAAGAAAATAAAGTTGTATCCGTAAATAGGGGTGGGGCCAGATCGAATATATGAGTACTTGGAAGCATTCGTGTCGATTCGATCTTTAGCCACCTTGATATTTGGTGACTCGGATATCCGAAATGTTTTAGAATTTTAAAGAATATCCGATTTGATCCGTAAATAAAATAAAATTTTAAAATAATTGAAAATTTTAATAATAACATTTTATTACAAAAATAAAATATTATTTAACTTTCTAAATTTTAGTACCTAATATATTAAATTTAATTCATAACATATATATATATATATAATTCTTTACATATATGTATATATATTCATATAGCAGATCAAATTAGATATATGTTCCTAAAATTATTGGTATTTATGATTTGCTTTTTGTTTGGACATTGTATTTTAGTATTTGATTTGTTTCGTAGAGTTGCGGATATCCAAATTATTTGGTTCAAATCAAAATGGATAATGAATAGAATCAAAATTTATGAATATTTTGCTCAACTTTATCCGTATATAATAAAAGTAATATATATATAGTTTGGCTTTTGATTCGTTATCTATTTTTATTCGAAACGAAAAATCCAGAGTTTTATTGGAACCATGTATGTGAGTTTTATATTAAAAACGCAAAATACATTGTGTGAACACATTTATGAATATAGTGTGAACGCGTTAGCATATTTATTATCAAATCGTTGTGAGGCTGTCACGTGTCTGTTATAGTGTGAATGCATTTATTACAATGCTTCTCTTTTAATATATAAGGGATGGTAGGTTGGTCACCTACTATATATAAAAGCAAAAGATATTAATGATCTTCTTTGTCAAAAAAAAAAAATATTAATGATCTTATCCATCCAAAAACTGAATTTTAAGTGGTTGAAGAACTGGTTCACATAATCACATGCATGCCCGACTATATATGTTTATACTACTAAAAATCTCCGTCAACATACAAATGAATGAGAATTGAAAACTACCTAAGGTAATACAGCTTGCGTTTTCTTTAATTATGTTTAGTGTGTTTAAATTATGTGAAGACTAAAACTTAAAAAACTAATAGTGAGAAAGGCATAACCGTCGTCTGAGTCACTCATACGTCAAGCTTGAAATTATGATCACAAGACTGAAACAATGCAAGTCAAATCCTAAGGTTTCTATATTACATTATAGATTGTTGTCCGCTATAGTCTGCTTAAGAATGAAACCCCAACGTCTAATTAAACCGAAAATATACATTTATTACATATCTTAATTCCTTTTCACAGTCTTCTTGCCCACTTAATTAGACATATTTAATGATTTGATATTAGATTCCAGAAACTGAATTGTTTTGTGGAAAAAATAATTAGACTCTTGTTGAAAGGTTTACGTAGTATCATTCAACTCTGGATTCTCGAAACGTCGCCGTTCAAAACTAGTCTGCGTTACGCGTAACGTCGACGAAACGAGGTTACAAAAATTCGCAGAAACCGTAGACATGTCTAAATCTATGGGTAGATTACCAATCTTATCATCGGGTCTAAGTTGACTTTGCAAGCACGGGAATTAATAAAAAGCCTTACTAATTTTATTAGTAACGACCTCAATCATCATGTCTTTTTCATCTGACCATGATAAAACAAAGTGATTTGACCTCTGGACGTTAATTAGTCTTCTCATTGATTATCCAGAGAGGTTTATTATTTAGAATAAATATAAAATAAAATTATACGAAGAGGTAATCACCAAATTGAGTACTATCACAAAATACTATTTTGACCAAATTACATCATGGTATACTTGCAAATACTAAAAACAACTATCTTTTTGAGTCTTTGACGACATTTCTCACCTCAACAAGGACACTTTTTTTTCTATTACATCCATAGGGGCACATTAATTTTACGTACGTAGTCTCAAGTCTCACATTCGTAATGACAAGTTTTGTCTAAATATAAAGGATATATGGTGGACAAAACGATCCAATCATGTTTTTTGGTGTAACTGCAAGTACACCAGTCATGTTCAACTCATATTTTCATATGCATATCTATGCTGCAAGTGCACATATGATCTACGTATTAGTTATATACAAATATGTATATGAACGCATTAGTTTTTTCATATTCTCACGCAAAAGAAAAGGAATACAAGCAGCTGTAGCGATAATAGACTGAAGATCGTTAAAACCTCGTTATCAAAATTTTACCAAAAAACCTCGTTATCAAAAAGAATAGGGATATATATTAAATTGAAATTTATAATTTTAACTATTAAAATGGAAGATTCGATTTTCCACAATAAGTTTAGTATAAGGTATTGATTTCTTATAATTGAAGTTTCCGTTTGAGGCCCGCAAAGACTTTGTTTGGCTGTCTTTGGTTTGTTCTCGATCGTTATCATTTCATATGTGTCGTCGTTATTCTTCTTAATTACAATTTGTTTTAATTAAAAAATAGACTTTTCGTTAAATATAGGTCAGTGGTGGCTGAATTTAATGAATCTGCTGAATGAATTGATGATTAGTTATAAATGTTGGATATTTATGATCAGTGTTTTAAAACGTATGAAAGCTTTTGATGTAAGAAAATATGAAAATGTTGCTACGTAAGTTAAAAAAATTTGTTGCTACTTAATTTGATCTAGCAACAAAACGAATATTTTTAATTATTAGTTTTGTCTGGTAGCAAATTAGTTTTAAACTAAGTTTTAGTTTTTGTTGCTTTTGTTGTTACTTGTCAGTGGTAATAAGGTCCAATCCATGTTCGGAACTATAACGCATAGTCGGACAGTAATTTCGGTTCTAGCGAATTACCAAAAAATTGGGAAGTATTCGAGGACTACACGGACCTAGTTTTAAATACAATTTAATATATTTATAATATAATTAGCTAATTTTAAACATGATGACGCATGTTCTTAGACACGAACATTTAGATTATGGTGTGTTTGGTACGAAAAATCTCTAAGTAAAATAATTATGTGGTTGTTTTGGGTTCGATAGCTAATTGTAATGATTAAGTAATGAATAATTACACAAAATCTGTCAATAATGAGTAAAAAATAATCAACCGAGTTTTAACTTTACCCGGACGGAAAAAAAAATTAGGTGGTCTAGACAGGAATTAAGCGGAAATTAGGCAGTCAATGCGAAAATTAGCGGTCTTACGCGGATCAACACCTAACTACACCGATTTGGGCATATTCGCCGCGGTCAACCTCCGAACAATACCTAGACGGCCGCGTTTTTGAACAGGAGATCCAACAATACCTAGACGGCCGCGTTTTTGAACAGGAGATCCGACTAATACTCACATCTACAAATTATATGGTTTAGTTCGTTATTGGCAGTGGTACTCTGAACATAAACACAAGCATGGGTTTCTATGAGTTTATGGTCTAATCTCTAATGTTTTACGGTTGTAATATATTTTAAAGTAGATTCTAGATAAATTATTCTCGTGTCTTTAATTGACCTATGTATTTTTTGCTGAAAATTCAATAAGAAATTAGTCGCTATATTGCAAAACAGTATAGTGATTCTCAAGTCCAATTTCAAACATAACAAAGGAATTAGGCTTTAGCTCGACGTGAAGATACTAATTTTCTTAAAAAAATATATAGAAACCTTGAAAGAAGAACATGGATCGACTGTTTACAGTTTGATAGCTTGTCGTAAATTTCAAATAATCATTGTACTTTTCAGCTGATCCCACTTTAATTCTTATTTACGAAAATGAACACTGTTTTGATTTTCAGAAAACATCTAATAATCAAATAATATCAAGATAATTTGTTTATTCGATTACTTTTGAAAGGATATAACTTTTTTTCTTTCTGAAAACATAATTATTATTAAGAATAAATTTTTACTTGTGTTAATAAATCGTTGACCTAAAAAAAATTGGTCCAGTAGTAAAAAAATTAAAAACATGATAAGCAAATTCAACCGGTATTCTTTCAAAATCTCAACTTGGTAACATATGGTAGCAGCAGGACATAATTTAAGACATGCACGTTTAAGACCGCGGTTGTATAACATTTATGATACTTTATAACCTGAGATATTCATTTATCCTAACAACATTAGGCCAACATTTATACATGATAATAAATTTCTTTTTGGTTGGGAGAATAATATATCTCTTTTGCTTATGAGTTCTGAACAAATTACATGCAAGCTTACAGAAAATTTAATTTATAACAAGTACAAACATAAAAGTTGCACACCAAAGCTTTAGGACAAGACCAGAATCTCCTTTCATTCACCGACCTTCACACCAGAGACATAAACTCTGCTCTGAATCACACTTCCACCGATCCAAAACCCAGGCATCACCATAAGACCAACACTTGGGCTCTCTCCCTTTTCATCCACAGCTATGTTCTTCAAAACACTTTCCATGTATGAATCAGAGAACTCACTACCCTTTTTCACCTGGAAGATCTTCGCAGCTGGATCAAACGAGTAAGCAAGCCTGTGCAATAACCATATAGACTTTGCTAGCTTCAAAAAGGCCTGATAAAACGCGGTCCTCGGGTGGCCACCTCCTGTCACGTACTCACGCTGGTCTAGGTTTCCAAAGAAAGAAGCTTCCATCTTTGGGTGGATCAAGATGAGATACTTGCTCTTACATAACTTACCAAAGTTGGAATGAGGGTTTGTAGCCAGAGCATCTAGTGGATCCATGTCCTTTAAAGCAAGAAACTGAGTGAAGAAGGTCTCAGTGTCATCATCTGAGTCTAGTGAGAAAGTGTCCTGCTGAAACCCACTGAACATCCTCTGGCATATGTATGACTCAAACGCATACTTCTTGTGAGGCCTCTTGGCGTAAGCAACACCAGGCTCAATGGACTCAGCTGCAGAATCAAGATCCCATCCCGCAGCTTTCATCATGTTGATCAGCGGCTTTGAGAAATCGTGAACAGCTTTAGAAGCAGCTTCATAGGTTGATTCAAAAAGCTCAACGGTCAAGTCAGGAAACTGCAAATCACCGGAAGATTCGTTAGTGGACGACATTCCTCTTAACTTAAGATTCTTCTCGAGCTTAAGACGTTTCTGATTAGCTTCCTCGATCTTCTGCAACATCTGAGTGATCTCGGAGTCTTTGTTCTGAATCTCAGACTGAAACTTCTTCACCATGACCTCGTAAGTCTTCAACAGACTCTGCTGCTCTTGGATCTCTGCGGCTAAACGAGAGTCTTTGGGAGAGACGCACACAGGCTTGGGGTTGTTCTCTCTGTAAACATGTTTCAGCTCGGAGAGATTCTTGAGTTCAGAGATCACAGCCTTGTCGGCTTCCTGAATCTTGTCGGGGTCGTAAGGAGTGTGAGCAGATTGAAGCTGGATGTAAGCAGATTTTAGAGAAGAGATGTTTCCAAAGAGGTTGGAGATAAGTGCTTCCATAGCTTCAGGGTTCTGGTTGATACATTGTTCCATTGGTTGTGGATGGACCTTCTGGTTGTTGTTGTTGAGTTGAGTTTCTTTCAACCCACTTGGTAGCATACTTGAAAACTGAATATCTCTGTTTCAGACAAGACCCTTCTACAAAGAATGGTCCTTTTTTTAATCTCAGACAAAACCCAACTAATATTCTAGATCTTGAAATAAATCATCATCAAACCCGAAAAGATCTTTCTAGTGTCTACAGTGTTAGTTCCCCTATAAAGTTCACAGATTTTTCGAATGAGGGTCGAGTATAGTGGTGATCTGAATCTAGAGTTTCAGATGGAAGACAAAAGAGATCACCTGGAATGATTTAGCTTTGTGTCTGTGTATACAACACTATTCAGACAGAAAGAAGCTTCGCGTCGAATAATGTTATTGATCAGCTTTCACGCCACGTAAGTAGAAGAAAACGAAACATCAAGCAGCTCTAAGCCGGATCCTTTTTTAGCCCGGAGGTGAAGGAGATACAGAGAGAAAGGAATATGCTTTTGTAGGAAGTGAACGAAAAAGAAATGGTGAAGGAGCAAGCTCAATACTTGCTCGGATTCTAAACCAAATTGAGAGTTCCGGATTGCCGTGGTTTATCCTAAACCGAACCTCAGATCGGTTCGATTGTTTGGGTTTGTGACATATAAACTGGAAAAAAAAAGACATCCCCCGGTTTGATTATGTTCCAAACTCTAAACCGGTACCCAAAACATAAATGAAAGCATACCCAATCGGATATTTCACCATATCTAAATCCGACCTAGAACCCGATTTTTTGGATCGGATCTTCGGATCCAGACATGGATGTTACCATCGTCTTCGATAAAGGTAATCTGGCCGGTTACTCTTCGATTTATGTTTTCTCTTCAATATTCGATTATTTATGAGTTAGTGGTTCATGGGTTTTTGTGTTAGAAAGGCCCAGTAACTTCTTGGAGGCCCAGTTAAAAACCACCAAATCTTAACCCTTTCAAGTTTCAAGTCTTCACCTAACCAAAACCAAAACCTTCCTCCCCACTTGCTGTCTGTAACAGCTGACTTGGACAAATACATAACACGTGCGATGTTCTGATTGGCTAATAGAAAATGCTCATACACCATCGCTTGAGGTGGGTTGGTGAAGGATTTTGATGGCTACCTTCTTCGTCACCAAACCCCCTCTAAAGTTTATAAAATTTGAGGAAGGCAGAGAGTGGGTTTAGGTGAGCGAGTTCAAAGATCGAAACTTTTTCTCCAATGGCGCAAGCTAGCAGAATCTGCCAGAACCCATGTGTTATCTCCAATCTCTCCAAATCAAACCAACGCAAATCGCCCTTCTCTGTCTCTCTGAAGACGCACCAGCAGCAGCGTGGAGCTTATCAGATATCTTCGTGGGGATTGAAGAAGAGTAACAACGGCTCCGTGATTCGTCCGGTTAAGGTTATGGCCTCTGTTTCCACGGCGGAGAAAGCTTCGGAGATTGTGCTTCAACCCATTAGAGAAATCTCGGGTCTGATCAAGCTACCCGGATCCAAATCTCTATCCAACCGGATTCTTCTTCTTGCCGCTCTATCTGAGGTCGGTTTGCTTCTTTCTTTGTTTTCTTAGTGTTGCGTTTTTACGGCTTGAGATTGAAGAAAGGTTCTGACTTTGTTGTGGTTTTATAGGGAACTACTGTAGTTGACAACTTGTTGAACAGTGATGACATTAACTACATGCTTGATGCGTTGAACAAGTTGGGGCTTAATGTGGAACGTGACAGTGAGAACAACCGTGCGGTTGTTGAAGGATGTGGCGGGATATTCCCAGCTTCTTTAGATTCTAAGGGTGATATCGAGTTGTACCTTGGGAATGCAGGAACAGCCATGCGTCCACTTACGGCTGCAGTTACTGCTGCTGGTGGCAACGCAAGGTAAGGTTAAGGACTTATTCTGTTAGTTAGTTTTGATTATTTTAAGAATCGGTCTTGTACTGATGCTTTTTAGTTGGGTTTGTTTACCAGTTATGTGCTTGATGGGGTGCCTAGAATGAGGGAAAGACCTATAGGAGATTTGGTTGTTGGTCTTAAGCAGCTTGGTGCTGATGTTGAATGTACTCTTGGTACTAACTGTCCTCCTGTTCGTGTCAATGCTAATGGTGGCCTGCCCGGTGGAAAGGTGAGTTTGTAATCTCAGCATTTGCTATGTGAAAAGTTGCAGCAATCTTTGTTCATCACACTGCGTTAGCTTGACATGATTTTAGCTTTTGTATGGTTTCTTGATTGACACATTAGACATGTTTTTGCATTTTTCAGGTGAAGCTTTCTGGATCAATCAGTAGTCAATACTTGACTGCTCTGCTCATGGCAGCTCCTTTAGCTCTTGGAGACGTTGAGATTGAGATCATTGATAAACTGATTTCTGTGCCGTATGTTGAAATGACATTGAAGTTGATGGAACGTTTTGGTGTTAGTGCCGAGCATAGTGACAGTTGGGATCGTTTCTTTGTCAAGGGCGGTCAGAAATACAAGTAAGAGTTGTTTCTAAAATCACTGAACTTATAATTAGATTGACAGAAGAGTGACTAACCAAATGGTAAAATTTGATTCAGGTCGCCTGGTAATGCTTACGTAGAAGGTGATGCTTCTAGTGCTAGTTATTTCTTGGCTGGTGCTGCCATTACTGGTGAAACCGTTACTGTTGAAGGTTGTGGAACAACCAGCCTGCAGGTAACACTAAGTTTATAATAAAATTTGCTTAGTTCAATTTTTTTTTGTCTTTCTAAGGCTTGGCTAGTTGTGTCACTTGTGTGTAACATATGAAGAATCTAAGTTTAGTTTTTTTTGGTGATGAATCTCAAAGGGAGATGTGAAGTTCGCTGAGGTTCTTGAGAAAATGGGATGTAAAGTGTCATGGACAGAGAACAGTGTGACTGTGACTGGACCATCTAGAGATGCTTTTGGAATGAGACACTTGCGTGCTGTTGATGTCAACATGAACAAAATGCCTGATGTAGCCATGACTCTTGCCGTTGTAGCTCTCTTTGCAGATGGCCCAACCACCATTAGAGATGGTAAGCACACCCTCTAATTGTTTTTTTTAAAGATTCATAGTCACTTAGTTCTCCTCTCATCCATTCTTTTTTATCATATATAGTGGCTAGCTGGAGAGTAAAGGAGACAGAAAGGATGATTGCCATTTGCACAGAGCTTAGGAAGGTAAAACATTTTTCTTTCTGTCTCGCTCTCACTCTCACTCTCTTGGTTTTATGTGCTCAGTCTAAGTTAAGTTCTGCATAACTTTTGCGTACAGCTTGGAGCTACAGTGGAAGAGGGTTCAGATTATTGTGTGATAACTCCACCAGCAAAGCTGAAACCGGCGGAGATTGACACATATGATGACCATAGAATGGCAATGGCATTCTCCCTTGCAGCTTGTGCTGATGTTCCAGTGACCATCAAAGATCCTGGTTGTACCAGGAAAACTTTCCCTGACTACTTCCAAGTCCTTGAAAGTATCACAAAGCACTAAAAAAACCCTTTTTTTTACCACTGCACTAAAAAGACCTTAAAGCCCATTTGTCTTTTCTTTTTGATCCAATTGAGATCAGTTTCCTCTGTTGTCACTGTAAGATTACGAAAAACAAAGAGTATTAAGATTGCTTGCTTGTACCTTAAACTGTTTGATGCAATCTTTGAATGGTTTTGGTCATAATAGACTGGTGATTAGGGCTGCTCTGAATCACTGAACTGGGTTTTTTAAAGGTGGGTAAAGTAGACCACAACCTCAAAACTATGTGAAAATTAATCCGGCCAAGCCCTTTCTGAGCCCAACTATGAACTGATTTGACTATGTAGTAGGTTGTAAGTAGATCCTAATTCCCAACCTGGATAGGTTTTTAACTCGGGAACAAAAAGGCTTTACTGTCTTACTCTTGTTTCTTGTATTTGTGTATTTGTCTTGGAGTTTTAACTGCATATGAGTATAGAGACAAAATAATAGATCTAAGAGTAGATACATCTGAAGGAGGGACAAAGGCATGGGGACATGTTCTGCCAATTCATAAAGGGAAAGGAGTGGACATGTTGTTGTCTTATGTAATCAAGTTCTTCACATGGGGTCTTTGAGTGTCATTATAGCATTCATTTCCTTGCACCTTTTCTTTTCTTTTGGCCTATTGCATTTTTCATTACAAAAAATAAAATAAACATCGTATGATTGATTACATAACCTTTTTTGGGTTTACACATTTAAAAAGTTGGTTTCGGTAAAAGACTAAACCATAATGATCTACATCAACCCTGATTTGCTATACATAGGAAGTTTATGTTAGGCTCATTTATTGGTAATATATAGTAATTATTTAGAGCAAAGCTAACAAAATCGATGCCCCCAAAATCTCTCTCTCACGAAAATAGATGTGATGTGAGGCTTCCCTAAAATCTTGGAATATTATTTCACACCAATCAACTCCATTCAATAGCATGACAACAAATCTTTTCAAGAGTCAAAAACTTTTGCAGTTAAATTTGATTGTCAATCAATTATTTTTCAAAAGAAGTCTCTCTCTCTTTCTCTCTCTTTCTTCTTCTCCTCCTTGATTTGGATCTCTAAATCTTCAATCCCCCATGTTCAGATTTACAATTCACACTCTTTAATCCTGCACACCCACCAATCTTATTATTAAATAAAAGATTATATTCGTGTTTAAGCTTCTTTAATTAAACCCTTCCAAGAAACCTGAAGACTCCAAGGAGCTTGTCATAAAAACTAAAGAGACAAGAAGAAGAAGAAGAAGAAGAAAGGTGTTCAAAGATGTCTCGTCTTGACGACATACCATCAAGCCCAGGCAAGTTCAAGATTGACAAATCTTCCTACTTCAACCGTCTCAGGTTTCAATCATCTCCCATCAAGTTCGCATTCATCTCCTTCTTCCTCCTCTGTCTCATCTCCCTACTCTTCCTCCGATCTCCACCGTCCGTTAACTCCTCCCAATCCGACCCATCTCGCCGCTCCCTCCGAACCTTCACCTACGGAGGACCCGCTTGGGAGAAACGCATCCGAGCCTCTGCTCGAACCCGAACCTCAAGCAACGGAATGACCGTCTTAGTCACCGGAGCAGCCGGTTTCGTCGGTACACACGTCTCCTCGGCCTTAAAACGCCGCGGAGACGGCGTCATCGGCCTTGACAACTTCAACGACTACTACGACCCTTCTCTGAAACGTGCGAGGCAAGCTTTACTAGAGAGAAGCGGCGTCTTCATCGTGGAAGGAGACATAAACGACGTCGAACTGCTCCGTAAGCTCTTCAAGATCGTCTCCTTCACCCACGTTATGCATCTAGCCGCTCAAGCCGGAGTTAGATACGCAATGGAGAACCCTGGCTCCTACGTTCACAGCAACATCGCTGGACTAGTCAACCTCCTTGAGGTCTGCAAAGCGGCTAACCCGCAGCCAGCTATCGTCTGGGCTTCCTCTAGCTCCGTCTATGGACTCAACACGAAAGTACCCTTCTCCGAGAAAGACAGAACAGACCAACCGGCGAGTCTCTACGCCGCCACGAAGAAAGCTGGTGAAGAGATAGCTCATACTTACAACCACATCTACGGGCTGTCTCTTACAGGACTAAGGTTCTTCACCGTGTACGGACCATGGGGAAGACCAGACATGGCGTACTTCTTCTTCACTAAAGACATTCTCAAAGGTAAGTCCATATCCATCTTCGAGTCGGCGAACCACGGAACGGTGGCTAGAGACTTCACTTACATAGACGACATCGTGAAAGGATGCTTAGGGGCTCTTGATACGGCGGAGAAGAGTACAGGAACCGGAGGGAAGAAGAGAGGTCCGGCGCAGCTGAGAGTGTTTAACCTCGGGAACACGTCGCCGGTGCCGGTTTCTGATCTGGTGAGTATACTGGAGAGGCAGCTGAAAGTGAAGGCCAAGAAGAATGTGATCAAGATGCCACGAAACGGTGACGTTCCGTTCACTCATGCTAATATCAGCTTAGCTCAACGTGAGCTTGGGTATAAACCGACCACGGATTTGCAGACGGGGTTGAAGAAGTTCGTGAGGTGGTACCTGAGTTATTACTCCGGTGGTAAGAAAGCCGCCGCGAGATGATTTTTCGTGTTTTGTTTTGAGTAATTATATTTAATTTATTTATGTTACTTGCCTGGTACGTAACTGTTGTATTAAAATTTGATTCATCTTCAAATAAAACAATGTTACTACTTCAGCACGTAACTGTGACTGATCTCCTACATATATTAAACAAAGAAGAACAAGTAGTCATGGTCAACAAGTTTAGAAATCGTATTTAGTTCTTCCACTACCTAGAACAAGACACAACATATCTGGAATGTTCGAAGTAGATTTGTGGAAGTTCCATGCCTCTAGCATTAAGCGTTTCCTTGATCCTTTGAAGTGAACAATCTGCGTTTATTTTTGTTCAGAGTAATGAGAATGTGATGAATAGATTTGTGATGTTTTTTGGGGTTTGTGAGAGTACCTTGACATCTAATGGCATGCCATGAAACTGACCAGCACCTTCAGGAGGTGTCCAGTTGTATAAAGCACATGGTAAAAACAGCACTGAAGCTCCAGCTATTTCTTGTGTGAACGCTTGTGGCTTTGTGAATCTCTTTGCGTCAAATGAAGGATGTGATTTGACAACCCATACCAGAGCCAATTGATCACCAAGCATACGAGATGCCTTCATATACTTAGTTTTGTAAGCGTTTAAGACTTGTTGAAGAAAAACTTTAGCCCTGCATTTTTTTGGAACCCCATGTAAGACAAAGCATCAATGCTGAGCGTATACATATGAATTTCCTGACTAGCATTCCAGGTTCAGACATTGATTCCAAAGAGACAAGTGTTGCTTTTAACTATAAGAGATTTTGCTTAATGAGGATAGATAAGGGATAGATGCACAAACCTTAGGATCCCTTCACGGGTTCCTCTCACTGCTATAAAGCCTGAGTTCAGCGGTTGATCTTTATTGTTCCTGAATGTGAGAGCTATATGGAAGTTTGGATGCTTGACAAATATAGTCTCAATGTTATCAACCACAGCTATATCGGAATCAGTGAAGATATAGTGGTTCGTTCCACCATCATTCTTCTGGAGCTTCATCTCAAGAAAGGTCTGCACAGCCACATTGTAACCAAAGAAAAATCACGACCCAGTAAGCATCTTTACTCTCTACAACAACTCAGATACAAATAAAAAAAAGGAAATGGATGCCAAAGAAATAGATAGATAAGCAAAAACAACAACTGTGTGTATTCTACCTAAGGTATGAGTGTGATATTGCTCTTACAATGTAAGACATGATTCTTTGAAGCATCAGGTTACCCCGCGAATAATCACCAGGAATAGGCTCTACCATCACATTGCTTGCTTGGATAGACAGTTGAGAAGCTGGATCAGTCAATATGACAACGTTGCTCTTGGGCATACTCACCTACATAAACATATCTTTCAGCAGATATCAGATGGTAGCTAAGAAACATCACCAAGAAGATGACAAAAAGTTACCTGAATAAAGTAGGCGAATGCGTTTAGAACAGCCATTGACCTCGCTGGCTTGCTATAGGTAACATTCCCAACAACAGAAACCACATTGGAGGATTTCAAATCACCGAGTGATGTAGTATTATTATAAACAGTAAACACTGTGACAAAAGAAACTCCATTTCCAGCAGCACCAGACACATGAGAAGTTGTAGTGTGTGTCTTGTTCAGAGCCTTCGTGCCTAAACAAAACATAGACAATGACAACACAAGCTAAGCTAAGGATTCAAATGGTTATGAAGACAAAGTCCTGAGAGACGAGGATTAATGTTCTTGACACAACATTGCTCAGATCTGTGTCTCCACAAATACAAATCAAAGATTGCGAGTTCATATCCGAGAGCTATAAGTGCGTATGTGACCAACTAATAGCAAAATCTAACCTTGGCAATGCAATCTATCGGGAAAGCCTACTCCAGCAGCAGGTCCGAGCACAAGGTGATCTAGTTTCTTGCTACGAGTGCTTGGCGCTTCGTTCTTAGCTCTAGTAGAAGAAGAATAATCAACAAGTGACGAGAGGTGAGGAAGAACAACGAGCACGGGAACAAGTAATAGAAACCGACGCCATCCGGTACAAGATCTCAAGCTCCGGTAATCTCTCCGGGAAACCATTGATCGTATTAAACAAAAACTCCGATCAACGAAATCAGTTTCTGATCGACGGAGATGATAAGCTAAGTTCAGTGCATGGGCTCAAGTTGGGCTTTTTATGAACATCATTAGATTATCAGATCTAAACTACATGACGTTTACTTGCACTGTTAACGAACTGTATGCCGGCAAAATACAACATTGTGAGAGAGCTCCCTTCGTAATATCAGGTCTAAACTACGTGACGTTTACTTGCGGTGTTAACAAACGGTGTACCGTTGAAAGGAACCAATCAGATACTGTAAAATATTCAGACTTCACAAGACCGTACTGGACCAAAAAAAAAAGCGCATCTCTTCATATGCAACACAAGCAGGTCTGAATCAATTACATTGTCATTAAAAGAGTTTACAAAGATGTTGTTGTACTATCCTCCTACCAGAACTTCAAACGAAAACCGGAGAAATGAATGGTTCCGATAATAACAGATAAACCAAAGGCATAAGCTGTTAATATCACAAGGGAAGAAAGTGGAGAAGCAAATATGGTATCTACGGCCATATTCACCATTCCTGTAAACACGTTTGCCTGTAAGCCAAAACGAGTTCACAAAGAGTCAAGATTCTGTAAAGACTTTGGACAAATCAAGAAGGGACTTACCAGAAGAAAAGTAGCTAGAAGATTCTGGTCAATTGCTTCTTCAAGTGGTGAGAGTTTGTTCATAGGTATATAACTCGAAAGCATAAATATACCCAGCGCCTGAAACAAAACAAAGTCTCATACACCTAATCTCAAAGACAAAAGTTTGTAATTAGTACTGAAATTTAAAAGGACCTGAAGATCTTGAGCGAGCACCCAAGTAACATAAGGCATGTTGCACTGCACAAGAAAAATAAAAATGACTAACAACCAATATTGAAATGCTTTTGAGCTTTTTAAGTGAGTATCATTACCGTTCTACGGGATATCCTCTCCACATAGTTGTCAACAAGTAAAGTCACAATCCTGAGACATAACATACAAGGATGCTCATGAGTGAGTGATACTTGTCATAATGAGATAGTAGCCGTTTGTTTTTTTACCATAATATAAGAGAAACGAGAAAGACTCTAGCGATTGAGATCGTGGTGCTTCGAGTATTGGAATGCTTTGCGTAGAAGAGACGATAGCCTAAGTCAACGCCGAGAAGGTACATGCCCCAATAACCTTGAATCATAAAAGAGTTAGATGCCACAATATCAAAAGGAATTAGTAAGCAACCTCTCACCAAATCAAAAAACCTTACCAAGCGTGCTAAATACTCCTTCCTTGTTCTTGCTGATAATGTTGTTTCCTCTTTCGTGGGAAAGTAGATATGTGTTCAGTCCACTAACCAACCAAGTTTGGTACCCTGAGAACAGAGATAGTTAGATTTCATTGTTTTTTTTAGTTAAAGAGAGAAAATGAAGTAAAAGTGGAATGTACCTGCAAGAACAGTGAAACCTAGGATTCCACAGTACTTAGCTGGTATGTTAACAAACGATGTGAGAATTGATATGGCTGCAAGTGTGAAAAAGAAGTTCCAGTGCTGTCCATATTCCGTAACGTGGACCTTCATACATTACACAGTCGAGAACAATAATGGTTAGACTTGTAAAGGGAGAATTATTAAAGCATAGTAAAGAGGAAGAGTGGAGATATCATCGTTTACCTGATAATCCACACCTGAAGTGGTAACTAAACGAATAAACCCGAGTAAGAGCAGAGGAGCAGTTGCCTTAAGTCCACTAATCCAGTTTCTGAAACAATGCAAGTAAAAAGAGTTGGACCCAAGTTTACATAATGGTGAAATACTAACAAAGTGGATAGTTACTGAGTGCTAAGGAGAATCTCTCACCCTGATGAGACGTCTCTAGCTTGCCGAGATACTATAGCATTAGCCAACACAAAAGAGCCAACCCCAAGATCCATCTGCTTTCATTTCAAGATGTAATACACAGTTACTAATCACAAGTTTAGAGCCTAAAGGAAGACAAATATGTGATTCTGACATTCCAAGAACATACCAAGCTAGTACCGTAAGTCTCTGTCTTAGCGTACCTCCTCGGAAAGATAGTGAAGTCAACAGCCAAGATGCACAAGCATGTAATCAGCATCTGCAACAACGAGAAAATCCTTCAGCGTAAATGAAAGATAAAAAGCAAAATGGATTTTAAATTAAAACAAAAAGGTAGTGTAGTATACCAGAGCAACTCTATAGGAAGAGACATTAGCTCTAAACGAGAGAGACTGTCCTCTCTGCAACCCTGAAGAAGACCTGGAATCATATTTTATTAGCTCTAAACATGATAAGTGAAAAGACAAGAAAGTCTCTACCTTTTTTTTGCAGTCACAGAAAGAACAAGCAACAGAAGAGATAACAAAACTACCCCATGATAAACCCATTCTGACAGAACCTACAACAATAGTAAACATTAATCAGTTTCCATAACAATACAAAAGAAGTTTTAAGGGACATACGGTGAAGAACAAGAGCATGGGGAAGACAATGAAGATGAAGTCCAAGGATATGGCATAACTGTAAGCCTTCCATTGTCTGGAAACAACAATCTCATCGTCGTTTTTCTTCGATGAAACGGATTTGTCATTGTTATTATCTATAACAAACAAACATGAAACAGCTTTAGACTAATCAAACAAAAGGAGGTGACTTTAATGGTGATTGCTCTCGCAAAGCAGGGAGCTTTTTAGCATTTGCTTTTGATCAGAGAAACGAACCGGTTCTAGAGCGAAAGCCAATGGAGTAGCGAATAAGAACCAAAAGCTGAAAACAAAAAAACGTAATCATTTAGAAATTGAAGCAAATCAAAGAAATGTACATAAAGAAAGAAACTTACAGGGACAATGGTTAATAGTGCTGCGATTTCCAGAATAGATGATCCATCTAGATTGCTTACGAATCTGCAATAAGTAAGAACTGCAAATCATACAAGTATGAAAAGATAAAGATCACTGAGAAGACGAGAGAAAAAGAAAGAGGGAAGCTTTACTCTTCTTTGAGATGCTTGTTTGGATTCAGAGACGAATCCATCAAAACTCGATACAAAGAGAAAAAAAGAAAAGAAAAGAAAAGATGTAGTTCATTGACTTTGAATCCATCAAAACCGGATTATTCAAATAATTTCATATTTTTTTGGATAAAATATTTAAATATTTTGTTTTTCTTGTATTTTTTTATTTATAAACCATTTTCAAAAAAAAAAAAATTGGTAATTTCAAAACTAAAGATTTTAATATATAAACTGTATTTTAATATGTAAACTGTATTTCTTGACTTTCCAAGTAGTAAGCAATTGATGAAAATACTTTTTGATGTTTTGAATTAAAAACTAAATATAATTAAGATTTTAATATTTAAACTGTATTTTAATATATAAATTGTTATTCTTTGTTTATAGCATGATCTCAGAAATTATAAAATAAATAGTGTATCAAGAAATTTAATGTAAAAGAAATAAAAGGTACGATTATAAAATAAATGCATGAACATATAAGAGTGATAATGATCCACTGAAATATGTGCCAGAGTGGTACGCACGAGCTCATATTGTACTGAGCTTTCCACAACCATTTTTGGTTTTAGAGTGGATCTAATATTTTTTTGTTGTTGTTGTTGTCACACACACACACACATGAATGTGCGCAGAACATCATTCGTTAGGTTTTTCTTATGGGGAAAAGGTTTCTCAAATTGAGTGATTCCGTTCATGCGATGATATATGTATACGATCGTCCAAATCAACAAATCAATATATGTATATGATCGTCCAAATCTCCTCCCTAGCCAGGGCCGTCTCAATTTCTTTTTGGACCCTGTTCGAAAAGTATTAATAATATATTTAAAATATAATAAATAGTTTTAGAAATTAATAGTTCTATTTATATATGTTTAACAATTTTTTATAAATTATAAACTCTAAACTAGTCAATACTATATCACATTTTGAAGTTTTAAACTATAATTTATGTATATATTGTTGAAAATTTTTAATTTTTTTTATTTTTATATTTGGACCCTGTTCGACCGCACCACTTGCGCGTGCTATTAGACGGCCCTGCTAGCTATATATATTAACCACTACCTACCCTTCTCAATCAATAATTTACTAAACTCTCAATCAACATCAGTAGCAGCATTTCACTATTTTGCGAGATTAAAAGAAATGGAAATGTCGTGTGGCCACTTGAGTATCATATTTGGAATTATAGGTAATGTCAGTAGGAAAGAAGATAACCAGCATAGCTAGATTGTTTCGTTGCACATAGCTTACAAAACCAGTTTATGATAGTTAAAACACAACTGTTGATCAAAAAAAAAAAAAAACACAACTATCTTTCTCAGGTTAGTATAAGACACAACTTCATCTGCAAATCTAAAGGACAAAAAACAACAAATTGTGTATTCACATAATACATGACCTATTCAATGAAAATACAAATCGTTAGATAGATATATCCTAAACGACTCTTACTACAAAATATTAAAAAAAACTTAGAGAAAATATTTCCTTTATACCATCTTATATTGTACACAAAGAAAAACAAAATTTACATCACAACAAATGATATATGTTTACATTGATTATCTGTTTTATATTATTATTTTTGGATTTTTGGTTCATTGATTATATGTTTTATATTATTATTTAGGGAAAGAAATAAATATTTGGGAAAAACATGTAAAACATTAGCAAAAAATTAACAAAAAAAACGAAATGATGACGAGAATAACAAAAAAAAGGCAGAAGAAAATGCATAATAGGTATTGAAAACGTTAATGTGATAACTACATATATAATTCTATAAACATTTGTTATTACTAAATATTCATCATTTATTTTTACATGTATTTATTTTTACATAACTACATATATAATTCTATAAACATTTGTAATATGGTTTTTGGATTAATCTCGATTGATTTCCAAGAGACTTAGTAGAATCGGCATCTCCGATGGTCCACTAAAAAATTTTCTTTGAATCAAATTCGAGTTTTCTCAGAACTTATCAATCAGAGATGAAGAAATTCCAGCTATAAAAGACGGTTTGGGTGGAGGATTGGAGCTAGAAGTGATCGGGAATTCGCGCATAAGACAAAGATGCGAGCAATTGCGAAGCCCAAGGCGTCAACAATCTCACAGTCACCGGAGTAGACTCCCTCGGGCATGTGGAACACGTGTTGATCAACATGTTTTAACACATTCCAAAATGTGACACATGGCGAAGAAGGTAATTATATTGCCGACTTACAGAAAGGCCTTGTGCTTTATCTTCTTAATTGTATATTTGTTTGGGCTTTGTTGATATAATCATGATCATGTATGCTCTTTGGGATTTTATTTCAATGAAATAAAAAGTTGACAAAAGAAAATATAATTGGTGGTAAACCGGCTTGGATTTTGATCATTGAAATTATTAAAACCATCGTTGTAATTTAACCAACATAAAACGCTAATGCAAACAGAGTAATTAAGTCCACTGATATGCAAATAGAAACAATAGTCTTTGTTGAAGACTTTCAAGTCACTCGCCACAAGAGTGCACAGAATGCGGGCAGTTGTAAACTCGCAATGAGACGGTTGAATTCTAATAAAATCTAACATGGATTAATCCATGTTGAAAAGTTTCTACTGGTTGAATACAAGTGAGTGAGTGAGTGCGTCCAGCAGAGAGACATATGTTGAAATGTGAAGGGAGAAGTTGGTGAGAGAGTTAGTTCACACGCTAAATACAAAGTGAGTGGACCCCCAAAACACAATTTGATTGGTAGATAGTCTTATTGAGAACTTGGCCAAAGTTTGTTTCTATAAGAGCCAAGAAACCAATGAATTATATATATATATATATATAACTTTGTCAAAGTTTGTTTCTATAGGAGCCAAGAGACCAATATATTGTATATATATATATAGAACTTGGTCAAAGTTTGTATATATATAAATATATATATATATATATATATATATATATATATATATATATATATATATATATTACAGTATAAAATCTCAAGTATAAACAGGTTTAAGAATCATTGATTTATTCAAAAAAATGAATCTCCCGTTTAGTATATCATTTCTTATATTTGCTTTATGTTTTGCGTCTAGTGAAATTACTAAGTGCCATAAAAACACTTTGGTTTTCCAAAATAGCTTAACTCCCACTCAAAATCCTCTCAAAGTCCATTGCAAATCCAAAGACGATGATCTAGGCGATCACTTTGTGAAATTTAAAGATCCTCCATATAATTTTAGTTTTCATGATAATGTTCTTTTAACTACAGAATTCGATTGTTGCTTGTCCTGGATGAGAGCAAATATGGCATATCATCAAAAGTTTGCAGCATATATAGGTGCTGACTTTTTCAGATGTGGTGCGCTATACGCATGGAACGCACGAGAAGATGCTATCTACTTATCAAAAAATCGTAAGCCTGAAAAATTCATGTATAATTGGATTGTAGAATAATGTTGATGACGCTATAAGTTCTTATTTCATCTTATGAATAAAAGAATAAGCTATGTTGTCTATTTTTCTTTGGTGTTAGGGATATGCATATTTTTACACATTATAGTAGAATAAAACGTCACTTTGCTACAATATTAGAGTGTAGCTCATATTTTGTTCTAAGCTGTTTGGTTATAATATTTATTTGTTGTCAGTTGTGTAATTCGTGGGTCTTTTGTTTTAGCTTCCCACGTTCATAGATAACAAAGTTGAACCATTAAGCCCAGAACATAACCTAGACACTTTGTCGGCCAACCTTTGACGTCTTATCTTTTTACACAAAAAAAACAGTCTTCAATGTCGCTTCCCTTCCTCAAAGTTTCTACTGAGAAATGGTGGCCGTTATGGCTTTCAATCAATACCATGAACTTCAATGCTTCTTTACTCCCCTCTCAAAGACGAATGTAGATTATACTCTCTCTGTTTCATTATAATTGTCGTTTTAGGTTTATGCACACGGATTAAGTAAACAATTAATTTTGTACATTTTCTATGTAGAAACACTATTACTTATACACCTAACCATATTTCAACAAATAGAAAAATAAATTTTACATAAAATTAATAAATTTTGCATTGAAAATCGAAAACAACACTTATTTTGTAACGAAAAAAATTATCTAAAGCGACACTTAAACGGAGGGAGTATTTTATATACGTGTACGGTCTGAGACCCCTCGCATGAATTCGCTTCATTATTCGTTCACATTGAAAACCTTAATCAGTTTCAGCAATCTCCGACGATATAGAACTACGAGCTCCACTTCTCTGAGCTCAAGGCTGGCCACTGCGGGCAGAGTGTTGTGAGAAGGCTAACCCAGTGGTTGGGGAAGACCAACCTCCAGATCTAGATGGTTATGTTCGGTCTAATTCAGTTGTTGACCATGAGCTTCATAACAAAACACCGTCTGTGCAAACTCCTCCAAAGAATGTGTCAGCAGAGAAAACAAAGCATGTTGCTTCAGGTATGACTCTGATATTATCAGGTTTTGCTTCAGTTTTATAACTCAGTGATCTAGCCAAAGACTTCATTATCTATCTTTTTTATTGTTTATGTTAATTTTTTTCTTTATGTTGACTTTCTTATCATATATGTCATATTTTTTGGTCAAATCGTATCTGTCACTAGAGTAGACCGGCTGTACCAATTTATGTACAAGAAGAGAATGTACAAAAGGTTTTTACGAACCGGAGCGACAATTAGAAGAGTGTCGGATTGATGATGAATAATTGGAGAGATAACATTACCAATTTAAGCTTTTTCACCTTTTTGCAATTTTAGATAGACTGAAAATTATTTTAGTCATGTAAGCTCGAATTGTGGTTATTTCCTAATACTCTCGCCACCTTGATGAGAATCCCAACGTAATGAGAGAATTTATACGTATTTCAATCTAGGGGACAAAACTTGGCAATACACTTGAGATTCGCATCAACGGTAAGGTTCGCCATCCGTTCAGCATCATCGAATCTCGATCCATTAGCATAGGCATCGAGCAATATCCTATAAGTGGGGATGATGAACTGCTTGGAACACATGTCTTCAAAGAAAGCACCTGCTTCAGACAACATCATCCCCTGTTCGCAGAATCGACTAATGATGTTCCTGTAACAAAGCTGTGAGCCATTGATGTTCGTTCCGACTTGCTGAAAAGTATCGACTGCCTCTCTGCATTAAACTGATTGTCCAGCATCCAATCAAACAATGCCCACGCTTCTCTTTTCTTGTCGTAATTAAGAAGAATCCGCAGAAGAATGTTCCCAGTAACTGGGTTCATTACGAATCTCTTGCCTAACAAAGACGTGTGTACCACTTGATAGCTTCTTCATTGTTACCTTGTTTGAACCAATACTCAATAGCAGTCACCATCGCGATTCCATTGTAATCCTCGTCGATGATAAAATGAACCAAGTCGGCAATTTCATCGTCCGCAGACGAGACAACCCTTTGTTTAAGTTGTCTGAAAACGTCCATGGCGGTTTCGAGTTTGTCCTGATCCAAAAGCCCGCGGATCAGATGATTGAACACAACCGGACCCAACCGAGATTCGAATCTGTTCATTGGATTTGTATTATTATTATTGTTTCTTTTATTTTTTTTCCTCAGATAATTACAATGCCTCAAGCTATTTATCAACCAAGAAAAAGAAAAAATATTATTATAAGCCTTCGATCTCGAGTTCGGTTTTTAGAATCTACAGAACTAACTAACTAGTTTTGTCTTGTTGTCTCCGCCGCCACCATGTTTTTCAATCGCCTCTTTGCTGTTCCAATCCACCACCATCGCCGTTTTGTTAACACAGCATCCCTCTCCTACGTTAAACGCCTTTCTTCGATTCACAATAGAGTCATGATGCTTATCAAATTATCCAACCTCGACGTGGCCGCAGAGCAAGCACGTTGTGGCCGTCTTTTCCAGAGGTGATCCTTTCTTGACTGCAGAGACCGGCGTGGCTATCATCGACGCTATGCGCAGTGACCGACGCTACAGTGACGCGTACGATTTGTTCCATTACTACGCTGCTAACTCTAAATGGGATCTGATAACCAACCGCTGCTCCGGTCCAATCATCATTGCCTTGTGTGATGAAGGGAAACTCGACGAGGATCTTGAATTGTACAAACATTTTTTGCTGCGTGCTCGGCCGAGTTATCGAGCCCAACTAGCCCTGGCTCAAGGGTTGGTCGACGCGGGTAGGATTGATGAAGCTGTAGACAAGTTCTACTGCGTGAATAGGTCCGTGTATGGCATTTTCATACGTGGGTTCTTGGATTTGGGGAATCTTGAAAGGGCTAACCAGCTTTTTCAAGAGCTAAAGTTGAGTGATGACTCGGACTCTGTGGTGCAGGCGAGTGCGATGTTTATGGAGCATTGGTTTAAACAAGAGATGGATGAGAAAGCTATGGAGTGTTACTTGTCGTCCAAGGAAGAGTTCAGCAAGATCTATGCGACTGCCGCAAATGCCCTTTTGAAAGTGTTGCTAAGGTACGGTAAGAAAACAGAAGCTTGCTTATTGTTCGGTCAGATGATGGAGAAAGACTGGAGCCTGAGAATGTCTGATTCTGAGTCGTGTAATATTATGGTGAATGAGTGTTTCAAGCTCGGGAAGATTAGCGAGGCAGTTGAGATATTTCACAAGTCTGTTGGCACAGTTAGTTATCCACAGTTGTGTTACAGGAACCTGATCACCAAGTTTTGCGAACAAGATCTCTTGTCCGAAGCGGAGCAATTTTTCGCTGAAATGTGCTCTAAGAAGTTTTTTCTCCCTGATGTTCTAACGTATCGAACGATGATGGATGCATATGTGAAGAAGGGTAGAGTCAGCGATGCTGTCAAAACTGTGAACCAAACTTTGGATGCCTCTCTAACCTATATTGCTAAGAAGGTCTTACTAATGTAACTTTTGTTGTCTTAGCAGTTGTTCCGTTTCTTAATGAATAATTAAAGAACAGTTTTTTTATAATTATGAATCAACCGCAAAACAATGGAAATAGATATTAATATCATAATTGATTGACAATTTACAGTCACTGTGATTTGAGACTTGAAGTTATAGTCTCCAATCTTTGTACTTTTGCAATACAATACTCAAGATTAGAAAGGAACGCAGCAAGTGCTCGCAAGGGTAGAAGATATCTGATAGCCTAGATATGTAGGACTCAGAGCGATGTTCACACCTCAAAAGGATTCCAAGACTAAAGGTTAAGAATGAGCATAGTTAACTGATAAAACAAACGGAAGTAGAGGATTGCTTCTCGAACCCTACTAGATGATGATCCAAAGACGAATCACCCCTAAGGATCAACCAATAGAATTGTGTTAATTCATATTCAATATCTTTTATAAAAAGAAACAAAATCTTGTCAAGTTATATTATGTTTTTTTTTATAAAAATAAATAAATAAATAAATGAACAGTAGTAATTAAAAAATATATTTTTTTAACCAGCAAAAACTAAACCCTAAATCGTAATCCTTAAACCCTAAATCGTAATCCTTAAACCCTAAATCATAAACTATAAACTCTTGGGTAAACCCTAAACCCTTGGATAAATCCTAAACTCTAAATCAAAAAGACTACACACTAAAACACTCAAGGGTTTAGGGTTTAGGATTTAGGATTTTAGTGTTAACATTTTTGATTTAGAATTTATGATTTATCCAAAGTTTAGGGTTTACATAAGAGTTTAGGAATTATGATTTAGGGTTTTAGAGTTATGATTTAGGGTTTAGTGTTCTGTTGACGACGATGTTAAAAGTAGAATATAATTATGTGGAATATCTCAATAAAGATATTAATAAACTATTGGTTTAGCTATCACTATATATATATATATATATCTACTTTATGTGAGAGGAAAGTTAAAATGATTTTGTCATTGTGTTCAATACCATTGACAAGATTCGACATTCACCCTTTCTTTTTTTATCTTTGCAATTTATCTTCTTGATATGTTTTTTTTTGTATTTGATATGTTTTTTATGGATATTTATCGTGCTTTCTTTTGATATATCGAAGAGAAAATACCAACCCATAACATATCAATGGGATAGTTATGGTTTTAACTTTCTCAATCAAAAAACAAATAATTTTAAGATTTTTTCTTTCTTTCTAAAGCTTCCCCTACTATATACTATCATGTTCCTCGTCACTCATCCTCATACACGTGTTTCTAGAATGTAGAATCTTCTGTTTTCAACAACGCGCGTGTTTGGTTCTACTATATGAAACGGCTCGCATGGTTGATTTCCTTGATCGAAACGCGGGTGAAAATCATTAACTATGTTGGATACAGGATACTCCAATTTAATATTTACCGGTGATTGTTTTAAGTCGTTGATGGGGTACCCACGTCACGTGAGATGTTCGTGCCAGCTATGTAAATTTCTAGGCGATTTAGATTAATATTTTGGTTTTTAATAAGACAGATTAACCATTAAAAAAAAGAACACACATACATTGATTATTACACGATAAATGAAAAAAATAAAAATTAGATGTATACCCAGTACTAAACCCTTGATTGTAAATTATAAGACCACTTAGATAATTAGATCCATTTAGATATTTATTATTAAATCACTAAAGAAGTAGAAGACTATGATCTTGGTGATGGTAAGGTTGTTAAGGAACATGGGAACTTGTTTTGGTCTGAAGCAGAGAGAAGAGAGCTTTGTTTTCTTGGTGAAGAAGAAGAGCTTTCTTCTTAAGTTTCTCGTTCTCCTGTATGATGTGTTGATTCTCCATGTAAAGCTTTATATTGTTCATCTCCATCTCCTTTTCTTCCCAACACATCCTTCTCCTCCTGAAAATGTTAAGAAACAGAGATTAAAATGTTATAGTGACTCAGAACGTAGTTAAAGCGTCGATTATAGATAGTTTCAGAAAGGTGTGTGAGGTTAAAACCTTGAGAGGCGAGGGATACGAACGTGGGTATGTGTTTTGAGGTACAAAACTAATCTCGTGGGTGTGTGTGAGAATGGTTCTGAAGAACTTAAACACATCTTTAGAGATTATAGAGAGAGATAAAAGAAGTGAGACGTGTTTGATTAGTGTGTAAGAGATAAATAGAGGTGTTATATAGATGAAAATTTGTGTAAGTTTGTCTTGCATTTTCTTGAGAGAGCGAGAGAGGAAAGAGAGAGGCTCCTTTAGAAGGTAATGATGGCAAAGAAGAATCATGATTACAAAGGGACAGGGAAAGAGGTTATGAGGGAGAAGAAGAAGTTGAATGAAAAAGAACAAGTACAACATAAACAGTCTTATCTTTACTGTATTTTTTTTTTTGTTTTTTTGGCGACTGATTGAGTTAGTTAAAAGTACTATTTAGAATAATTTAGGAAGTTTCCCTAAAAAGCTCAGACTCACCGTTAAAGAGGTACACAGGATGAAACAAACTATTCAATATTATTATAACTTATGATCATTTTGTTTGTTTGTCAACTAAATCACATGGTTTTTGATGTTCAAAGTGACAGTTAGTCAAATCTTCGTAACAGCTATTCATACATCAAAAACTATTCTTTTCAAATATATTTACAAGTTACAATACGTTCCGACCTAATAAAGCAGTAGTGCAAGCTTTTTAGATGTATAAACGGAATCAATGGATCTTTAACCAAATGATTGCAATTAACTACTCTTTTACTTTTACGTTGCAACTCAGATTCGGAAACTAGGCTCGTCTCTTGCTCCAACAAAATGAGTTCATACATTAGGTTGAACCTTATACACATTTTATTTTTACTTCAGTACCGTAATACTATTACATTACAATGGTTAAACTTTCCTTGAAAGAAAAGAATTTATGAAGGGAATTTTACATTACATTGGCTGTTTTATATACTATATGCATTTAACCTCTGCTTGTTTTTGTGAGATTAATAATCGTATTGCGTTTTATGAAACGATTTGGCAGATTCTTTTGACTGGCAAAAGGTCAAATCATGATTACTTGTGAACCAAAGCAAGTCAAAAGGTAAGAGTACGTGAAAACCTCGATCTTCATCACAAGTACAAGTGTTTCCTCTTATTAACTTTTAAAACATCAAACCCTTTTTTTTCTTTGTGTTTTCTATTTAATATGACTTTTATGAAACCTAATCCCGATTATGCCTTTTGTCACGAAAGGAAAAGATTACGTACCCGAGCCTCCAAGATAGAAGAGTGTAAATCGAGAATTTTCAACTCATTGAAAGTCATATCTCATGATGGTTAATCAATTCCGTTACATACACACAACAAGACTTACGTTCTAAAGTTTACTTATACCATTTGTTCTCGTCGTTCCCCGTCCAATAGTTTATACAGGTTGTATGTAGAATATTAAGATTCTTGACTAATAAGTACTTTGTATTAATTACTTTTAAAACGATAAACCATAAAGTTTTCTTACGACATGTGTTGTAAAGCAATATGTGTACTTATCTGTTCTTATTTACATACTGATACCGTTCGTTGTCTTACATTTGGAATATGAATCAACACTCTAGTGTGTTTCATTGTCCAGCCCGTTAATCAAATGAGTAATTTTGTAATCAAAATCCTAATCAACTGACTTTGTGTGTTAAGGGGGGTCATGGCTCACGATGGGTCACGTGAGGTAGCGAACTTGGGTTTAAGGGATGGCTCTTAAACTTGGAAGGAAGAGGAAAAAGTGTGAAATCGATGCGACCAAACCTGGTGCAGTGACTTTAAATTTAGCACATATACAATAATAATATACACTTACATTTATGTGTTGTAGTGGAAAAAGTCATGGAGTACTCGAGTAGGAGTAGAAGCAAAAGCCAAAGCACATTTACTTTGGAAAAAAATGAAACCACCGATTTGGCTTCTTCCTCCCATAATCATCATATCCATTTGCCATAATAACCCCATTCACTAGTCCCCACTGTGAACGACAAAGATAGATTCATCAACCATCATCACCATTCATCATTATCTTGCATACTGAATTTTGTGGGCTATTTTCTCTTCAATGTTCAAACCCAATTTCCACTTACTCATAATTCCCCTTCTTCCCATGGCCCAATCGATACTCATTATTGACAAATTATAATATATTATTTTTTGCTACATCAAGTACAGAACAAACAAATTTCATGTGAAAACATCTTACTACATAAAGATTAATTTCATTACTATTCAATGAAACATCAAGATACTCATGGACTAAAAATATACCCATTACATTTATTGATGATATTCATGAATAAAAGGAAAGAAGAATTTTATAATAAATTGATGAGGCGAAGGACTAGGGCCACTATAAAATATCTACTCATTTCTTGTATTGATATTTCAATTGAAACCCAAAAATGCAAAGACAAACTATGTAGCAAGAGGCATCAATGGAATTGGAGGAGATAGTCAACACCGAAATGAAACCCCATCCATCCACGCTTCTCTACAAAAGTGTTCAAAACTTGTTATCATTATACTCTATTATTATATCTCTACTATACAATTACAAAATTGCATCAGACCTAATTAACTAAAAGACATTTACCACTAAAAACAAAGATATAAGAGTTCATAAATGCCAAGAAATTTACCAGAGTTAGGAGTGGGTAAGAATCCTGGAATTGTTACTGCTTTCATAGTGATGAGATTGTTGTCAAAGGAGATTCTACTCCTCTTCTCACCATCAGAAAACCTCTCATATTAATTTCAAATTATCCATTGATGATTCCTATGACTTACTCTTTCCGCTGTCTATTTTTAAGCCCTATCTCTAGCCAGTTAGCCCTCTCTTTACCCTTCATTATATCGTTTCTATCATTGCATCACATTATGGATATGTTTTTTTCCTGAAATAGACATCACAAAAATTTCAAATATAGGTTTTTTTTAATAAACTCATTAAGCTTCGCATTTCCACGTAAAATTACAACTTCCCATGTTACAACCGTACCATTTGTCCTGCCTTATCTATATATCTTACTTCTAACGTGTTTTTGTAATGAAAAAAATGACTTGGAATATGTTATCGATCCAGAAAAAGATCTTGCTAAGTAGCTTTAACCGTTGTGACCACATGTTTCTGATTCACATCAGCTTCATGGTTTCCTTCACTATCGGGATCCAAAGAATGTGATCTGTTGTCACCATTCATATCAGAACCCTCTCTGTCGGAGTCTGAGAGAGGACTGATTGTCACCATCTGTATCAATCAGAACAACTCTACCATACCATGATCTATTTTCCTTTGTCAATGATCCCCATTGCCTCGTTAACAGCTCCATGCTAGCATCATCTTTCCTTGTAGTGACGAAGACCTCATGAACTGCCGGTTTAGTTTGGCTTTCGCGTAATTGAGCGGCAGAGTCATGTACTATAACCACTTCCTTGATTCTTTAAATCTGACTAACTTCATTCTCTCTACTTCTTTTGGTTTTGGTTTCTCCATATACAGAGGGAGCTGTGCTACATCTCATAGGTTCTTAATACAAAGTCTGATGAAGAGTGGTTTCATATTCTGACGATGTAAGTCTGAATAACTAGGAATGATAGAATTCAAGAATATAGTGAACTTTTAGTCAAAACGCATATGTTAAACTGTTTTTTAAACGATTTTTACACAAATTGATTTTTAAACCGGGTGACAGGAGATGACACTATTACTATTCTCATGGTTGTAAAGAGAACCGTACCCTTATTATATGCAAAAGTGATTTTTAAACCATTGTCCTACAAACACAAGACAAAAGAAAGGAAAACACTACAAGAAGAAGCCGACTGTCTCATGTATTGATTTTTTTTTGGAAAACTGAAAAAATACAACAAAACCAAAAACTAAAAGCAAAAATTGAAAATCAAAAACAAAAACCTGAAAATCAAAAACCAAAACTTAAAAAATTCTAAATGAGGGTTCGAATTCGTTTCAGAAGGCCGACACTTTATTATGGGCTTAATTATGGGCCCAACTAGATCATCTTCTTCGTCGCGCGGTGAAATCTGTTTACCTCTCCAAGTCGACTTCACAACGGAAAAGTTTGAAATAAGAAGCCAAAAGAGAAAAGTCTGGCACGTAAGAAAAGAATGGAGGAGATTTTAGCGACCATAGCCATCGCACTAGCAGCCACGATCTTCATCGTTCTGTCATTCTCAATCTACCTAACGATCAGAATCTTCACCGGAAAGTCTATACGCAACAAGGCGTACTCTCCAGTGCACGCCACGGTCTTTGACCTCTTATTCCACAGCGACGAGTTATACGATTACCAGACGGAGCTCGCTAGGAAGAAGCCAACCTTCAGGTTCTTGAGTCCCGGACAGAGCGAGATATTCACTGCAGATGCTCGCAACGTGGAGCATATTCTCAAGACAAGATTCGAAAACTACAGCAAAGGACACAGCAGTCGTGAGAATCTTGCGGACCTTTTGGGACATGGTATATTCGCTGTTGATGGAGATAAATGGAGACAGCAGAGAAAGCTCGCGAGCTTTGAGTTCTCTACTAGAGTTTTGAGAGACTTTAGCTGCTCAGTTTTTAGGACAAATGCATGTAAACTTGTTGGTTTTGTCTCTGAGTTTGCTCTCTCTGGAAAATCATTTGATGCTCAAGTAAGTCTAAATATGGAAACTTGCAACGTTTTATTTAAGGAAACTCATAAGGGTACTTTTGGTTTGACGTTAGGATATGTTGATGAGATATACACTGGAGTCTATCTTCAAAGTAGGGTTTGGTGTGGAGTTAAAATGTTTGGATGAGTTTAGCAAAGAAGGGGAAGAGTTCATGGAAGGTTTTGATGAAGGTAACGTTGCAACTAGTTTAAGATTTATTGATCCTCTCTGGAAGCTGAAACGGTTTCTCAACATCGGCTCACAAGCTAGACTCAAGAAGAGTATTGATACTATAGACAAGTTTGTCTATAGACTCATTACCACTAAGAGAAAAGAACTTGCCAAGGAACAGAACACTGTGAGTTCTCTTTTAGAGGTTTACACACTCTTTTTGATTTGATTCTTACCACTTTTGGCTTGTCCTTAGGCTGTTAGAGACGACATATTATCAAGATTTCTTGTGGAGAGTGAGAAAGATCCGGAGAACATGAATGATAAGTACTTGAGGGATATAATCTTGAACTTTATGATTGCTGGAAAGGATACAACGGCTGCGTCTCTCTCTTGGTTCTTGTACATGCTCTGCAAGAACCCACTTGTTCAGGAGAAAATCTTACAAGAGATCAGAGGTGTGACATCAAGTCATGAGAGGACAACCGATGTAAATAGTTTTGTTGAAAATATAAACGAAGAGGCTCTTGATCGGATGCAATATCTCCATGCAGCCTTGTCTGAGACCTTGAGGCTTTACCCTCCTGTGCCTGTGGTAAAATGACCACTCCTTTAAAGACTTTTATGTGATTAACAACAGATGCAATATCTATTTTTGGTCCCTTCTCTAGGACATGAGGTGTGCAGAGAATGATGACATACTCGCAGATGGACATAGAGTGAAGAGAGGGGATAATGTCTACTACATGGCCTATGCAATGGGAAGGATGACTTATGTATGGGGACAAGATGCTGAGGAGTTCAAGCCAGAGAGATGGCTTAAGGATGGCGTGTTCCAACCAGAATCACCATTCAAATTCATAAGCTTTCATGTTTGTACATCTCTCTCTCGGACAAGTTATGTATGAGGTTAAGAAACTAAAGACATTATCTATTAACATGTTTTCTTTCTTTGACTGTGTATGTAAGGCTGGTCCAAGAATCTGTCTTGGCAAGGATTTCGCGTACCGGCAAATGAAGATAGTATCGATGGTACTTCTTCACTTCTTTCGCTTCAAAATGGCAGATGAGAAGAGTAACGTGCGTTACAAGAGAATGCTTACGCTTCATATTGAAGGAGGACTCCATCTCCATGCAATCCCAAGGACAAGCAGTTGATTTCCTTGATGAAACAACTCTTTTGAGATATTTTCACCGAAACCTCATGATGTATACTTTGATTTTGCATGTATCCAAAGAAGAAGGAATTTCGTTGATGAAAATTACGAGAGTTGTTTTCCTACGAAGAAAGAACCTATTTTTTATGGAAAAAAAATTCTATGAACAATAGATGATAGTATGCTAGTTTAGATTTGTGTCAATAATTTGATAGGTTAGCTAGGTATAGGAGCATAAGTTGTTTATTTATATAGATTCTGGGGGCATTTAAATAGTATTAAAGCTATGAATTTACAATGTAAAATAGAAAATTTCTAAATTGTGAGAAGAATTTTGTAGAAATAGAAAGTTTTCAAATTATAAAAAGTATAATCTCGTAGTTTTTATGAAATAATGAGATATTTTATTTTAAATATTTTAAGCAAATTAATTTAATTAATTATTTATATAAAAGGAAAATTCGTTTTATTAAATCACATGTTTAATATATATATAAATATTGTATTTTTTTATATTTGAGATATTTCCTTTTATAAAAAAATTCGTTTTGATAACTATGTGTCTACAAAAAAATTACTAATAAAATAGAAAATATTAATATATATTTCCTTTTATATAAAATTCCTTTTTAATAACAATGTAGTTACAAAAAGAATTTGTTAATAAAAAGTTAAATATTAATAATAGAAATTATATTAGTAAACTCAATTCATTAAGGGTATCAATGTAATCTTGAGAGTTAACGTGAACGCAACACGTAGAAAAATGATTTCTTAAATAATATTATAGAGATATCTAAAGAATCACAAATCAAATAAATTATTCAAATTTAAGTAATATTAAAATGTATATGAGAACTTTAGTCAAAAGAAATTTATAAATAGATTTTTCTGGGGGTTTTAGTGTAGATTGACATGTTAATGACGGATTCTGAGTTTTACCATGCATGTTTTATCAGTATTTTAGTTACAACTTTTCCAATAAATCTAAACCATAGTATAAATGTGTCACCGGTTCGACCCCCAATTATTAGATCATCTTCTTCACAGCGGTGAAATCGGTCTACCTCTTAAAGTCGACTTCACAACGGAAAAGTTTGAAACAAGAAGCCAAGATAGAAAAGTCTGGCAAGTAGGAAAATAATGCTCTTGATGTCGACATTTTTTTTTTTTTTGCTAAAATTTGGAAATAATTAACTCTTGACGTTGACTTGACTTCCCAACGTACAAAAAGACTGAAATAAGAAGCCAAGAACGAAAAGTCCGAGTGAAGAAGCAGAAAGCAAAAAAAGCTATGGAGGAGATATTGGCAACCATATCCATTGCACTAGCAGTCACGATCTTCATCGTTCTGTCATTCTCAATCTATCTAACGATCAAAATCTTCACCGGAAAATCCAGAAACGACAAGGAGTACTCTCCGGTACACGCGACGATCTTTGACCTTTTCTTCCACAACGACAAGTTATACGAATACCAGACAGAGATCGCAAGGAAGAAGCCCACTTATAGGTTCTTGAGTCCAGGACAGAGCGAGATATTCACTGCTGATCCTCGCAACGTGGAGCATATTCTCAAGACGAGGTTTGATAACTACAGCAAAGGAGACAACGGTCGTGAGAATCTTGGTGATCTTTTGGGACATGGTATCTTCACTGTTGATGGTGAGAAGTGGAGACAGCAGAGGAAGCTTGCGAGCTTTGAGTTCTCTACTAGAGTTTTAAGAGATTTTAGCTGCTCCGTTTTTAGGACAAATGCTTGTAAGCTTGTTGGTGTTGTCTCGGAGTTTGCTCTATCTGGAAAATCTTTTGATGCTCAGGTAAGTCTAAATATGGAAACTTGCAATGTTTTATTTAAGGAAACTTAAAAGGGTACTTTTTTATATATATTAGGAAATGTTTATGAGATATGCACTGGAGTCTATTTTCAAAGTTGGGTTTGGCGTGGAGTTAAAATGTTTGGATGAGTATAGCAAAGAAGGAGAGGAGTTCATGGAAGCTTTTGATGAAGGTAACGTTGCAACTAGTTTTAGATACATAGATCCTCTCTGGAAGCTGAAACGGTTTCTCAACATCGGATCACAATCAAGACTCAAAAAGTGTATTGATACTATAGACAAGTTTGTCTACAAACTCATTACCACTAAAAGAGAAGAGCTTGCCGAGGAACAAAACACTGTGAGTTCTCTCTTAAAGTTTTACACTCTCTTTTTATTGGATGGATTCTTACCACTTCTGGCTCGTCCTTAGGCTGTCAGAGAGGATATACTATCGAGATTTCTAGTGGTGAATGAGAAAGATCCGGAGAAGATGAATGATAAGTACCTGAGGGATATAATCTTGAACTTTATGGTTGCTGGGAAGGACACAGCCGCTGCATCTCTCTCCTGGTTCATGTACATGCTCTGCAAAAACCCACTTGTTCAGGAGAGAATCGTACAAGAAATCAGAGAGGTGACATCAAGTGACGAGAGGACAACCGATGTAAATGGTTTTGCTAAAAGTATAAGTGAAGAGGCTCTTAATAAGATGCATTATCTCCATGCAGCCTTGTCTGAGACCTTGAGGCTTTACCCTATTGTGCCTTTGGTAAAAATTAAATGACCATTCCTATTATAGATTCTTCCGTGAATGAACATTTTATAAGAGCTTAAGGAACCAAACCAATGAGGGTTTAACATTTTCTTAACATTTTTTGGTGCCTTTCAAAGAACATGAGGTGTGCAGAAAATGATGACATACTTGCAGACGGACATAGAGTGAAGAGAGGGGATAATGTCTACTACATGGCCTATGCAATGGGAAGGATGACTTATATTTGGGGACAAGATGCTGAGGAATTCAAGCCAGAGAGATGGCTCAAGGATGGCGTGTTCCAACCAGAATCACCTTTCAAGTTCATAAGCTTTCATGTTTGTACACAATCTCTCGCCAACAAGCTATCTATGTAGTTAAAGAGTAAATACATTATCTTCTAACATGTTTTCTTTATTTGTTGCTGTACGTAGGGTGGTCCAAGAATCTGTCTTGGCAAGGATTTCGCATACCGGCAAATGAAGATAGTATCGATGGTACTTCTTCACTTCTTTCGCTTGAAAATGGCTGATGAGAAGAGTAATGTGCGTTACAAGAGAATGCTTACGCTTCATATTGAAGGAGGACTCCATCTCCATGCAATCCCAAGGACAAGCATTTGATTTCCTTGATGAAACAACTCTTTTGAGATTAAAAGAGGAGGATGAAGTTGGTTTCTATCTTATTTTTCTATGGTTTGCAGTTTCTTTATGAAGTAAACTTTATGTACTTTCAGATTCTCTATGGTTTGTTGTATTTCACTTTCTGAGTTTCAGATTTTATGTAATTTCAGATTTTAAATGTGTTAGATACACAAATCAGGTTCATTACATGTTATTAAACAGGTGAAATAATCAAAACTGTATTTTAACACCCCTAGTTACAAGAGAATGCTTACGTTTCATAGTAAGAAGGACTCCATCTCCATGCAATCCCAAGGACAAGCACTTGATTTTCACTTTTATAGTCTCTGTTTCATGTAATCCAACATTTGGTTACCCATTCAGACAAAACATCATTTAAATTGGTCAAATCTCGTTTAAACTGAGTAAAATCATTACACCACATATTAGACATAAAATGTTGTCTGAATGAAGTTTTGAAATGGGAACAACCAAAAATGTGTTTTTTCCCCTTGTCCTCTGATAAGAACAGAGATGATTATCGAAGAGTATCCTCCCAACCGCCCACTCTTAATCTCCACACCCGGAGAGTTAAGCCATTTACAACAATCTCTCGATCCTTCTTTCTGTTGACTCTAGAGACCTTTTATAGTTCAAGGTCTCCTTTACAAATATCTGTAACAAACTCTTTTTGAATATAACTACTTGTTGACTAAGTCAACAGACTTCACACTTCAGTCTTCTCTTCTTTACTGTATAGCTTCTTTGTTCACTGCTCTCTTCCTTCTCGTAGTATACACTCGTAGTGGCATATCAATACCCCCCTCGCGAAGACCGAGCTTGCCCTCAAGCTCATAAGATGGAAACTGCACTTTAAACTCCTTCACACGCATCCAAGAAGTCTCGTGAGAAGGTAAGTTCTTCCAACGAATCAACACCTCAAGATGTCCTTCCTCACAATATCTAACCTCAAGCAACTCCTCTGGTTCCACCACTAACTCATCAGACTCCGACACTGTAGGAGGTAACGAAGAAACCGACTGTCCCTGGCCCACGACCGGTTTCAGTTGAGAGACGTGAAACACTGGATGTATCTTCGAATCCTCCGGAAGACGTAGGCGATAAGCAACCTGACCTATCTTTTCTAACACTTCATACGGCCCGTAATAACGAGCAGCCAACTTCTGACAGATCCTTCTCTGTACCGACTGCTGTCTATAAGGCCGTAGCTTGAGATATACTCTATCCCCAATAGCAAAAATCAACTCTCGTCGGTGCTTATCAGCATTGGTTTTCATCCTTTCCTGTGCCCGTAACAAATGTTGTTTCACATCACACAACAAGGCATCACGTTCTTTCAACATAGTCTCTAACTCAAAGTTCTGCGTCGAACCATCCTCGAACCGCAATAGAGATGGTGGATCACGCCCGTAAACCATCTTGAAAGGAGAACATTGTGTGGCGGAATGAAATGACGTATTATACCAGAGCTCCGCCCACATCAGATACTTCGACCAGGTCTTAGGGTGAGCAGAAGCAAAACACCGTAGGTATGTTTCAAGGCAACGGTTAAGAACCTCAGTCTGGCCATCAGACTGCGGATGAAAAGCTGTGCTGAACCTTAACCGTGTTCCCGAGGCTTTGAAACAGTCACGCCAGAAGTTGCTCAAAAACACTCTATCACGATCCGATATAATAGACTTAGGATAACCATGAAGACGGACCACTTCAGCGAGAAACTTCTTTGCTACGTCAGTGGCGGTGAACGGATGTTTCAAGGGTAAGAAATGGCTGTATTTACTCAATCTATCAACAACAACCAATATCACGTTCACACCTGCTGAAGATGGAAGACCTTCAATGAAATCCATTGAAATATCATCCCAAATCTGAATCGGTATCTCAATCGGTTGCAGCAACCCAGCTGGAGAAAGTGTGGAATATTTATGAGTCTGACACACCTCACAAGCTGCAACATACTCACTAACCCGCTTGCGCATCTTTGCCCAGTAAAAGTTTGCCTTGACTCTCTTTAACGTCTTAAGAACCCCGGAATGACCTCCCAATAAGCCATCATGGCACTCTTGCAGTATCAAACCAATGTACTTTGAGTTTGAAGGTAATACGAGACTCCCTTTATATAACAAACGCCCACGACAGAGAGTATACCCTTCTTTGACTTTCTCATTAGTGCTCAGCCTCCCAATCAACTCTTGAATCCCCTGGTCTGCATCAATTTCCGCATAAATGTCTTGAAGTTGTAACGGAGAGTGCACTGTTAATGCCCTCAACCGAGATGGCACATCCAACGCAGCATACTGCACAATCCGAGAAAGACCGTCTGCGACTTTATTCTCTGCCCCCACCTTATACTCTATGTCAAAGTCATAACCCATGATCCTTGTTAACCACCTCTGATAATCCAAGGTAACCTCACGCTGCTCCAACAAGTACTTCAAACTTTGCTGATCAGTGCGAACTACAAAACGCCTTCCCAAAAGATAATGCCGCCACTTTTGAATTGACAACACAATCGCCATCAACTCCCTTTCGTAGATAGGTTTCAATTGTTCCTTACTAGTCAGAGCATGACTAAAGTAAGCAATTGGATGCTTATCTTGCATCAACACCGCACCTAACCCAAAACCTGATGCATCTGACTCAATCACAAATACTTTGGTGAAGTCAGGTAAAGCCAAGACTGGTGTAGAAACCATCGCCTTTTTCAATGAATCAAAAGCTGCTTGAGCTGCACACGACCACAGAAACTGCTCTTTCTTTAGTAACTCTGTTAACGGCTTCGCTAGCATTCCATAAGCTTGAACAAAACGACGGTAGTAACCTGTAAGACCCAAGAACCCGCGAAGGTCCTTCACCGTTCGAGGATGAGGCCAGTTCACCACTGCACTGATCTTTTGAGGATCAGTAGATACTCCAAACTCTGAGATAATGTGCCCTAGATACTCCACTTGCTTCTGACCAAAGGCACATTTCTTTTTATTGGCAAACAGTTTCTGCTCTTCAAATACCTGTAAAACTGCTTCCAAATGCTTCACATGTTCCTCCATAGATGAACTGAATATCAAGATATCATCAAAAAATACCAATACAAACTTCCTCAAGAACTTCTGAAACACTTCATTCATTAAAGCTTGGAATGTAGCTGGAGCATTGGTCAGCCCAAAGGGCATGACAAGGAATTCATAATGTCCTTCATGTGTGCGAAAAGCGGTTTTCTCGACATCCTTTTCCTTCATCCGTATTTGATGATATCCCGATCGAAGATCCAGTTTCGAAAAGTACTTGGCTCCATGCAACTCATCTAAAAGCTGATCGATGACTGGGATGGGATACTTATCTGGAATAGTAGCTCTGTTCAAAGCTCGATAATCTACACAAAACCTCCAAGAATTGTCCTTCTTTCTGACCAAGAGTACCGGGCTTGAATAAGGACTATGGCTTGGTCGAATTGATCCCATCGCTAACATCTCTTGTACACTTTTCTCCATTACATCCTTGTGAACTTGAGGGTAACGATAGGGTCTGACACTTACTGGACCCATGCCTGGTTGTAAGGTGATCCCATGTTCTCTACCACGCACTGGAGGCAACTCAGTTGGCTCCTGAAACACATGATCAAACTTTCTCAAAACCTCCTGGAGACTTGCATGAACCTCAATGTTCTCCTGTAAAGCTTTAAGGGACTTCTGTGGTTGGTGTACCAATTGATCACCCGTCAGCTTAACTCGTTTCCCTTGATACCAGAACTCATACTCATGCTTCTCCCAATCAATTTGGCATTTGCCTAATGTTCGTAACCACTGCATCCCCAGAATCGCATCAATAGCACCCAATTCTAATACAATGAAGTCTGTTACAAACGTGACTCCTTGTAACGTGATTGGAACATTTCGACAAACTCCTCCTCCTTGAACAGATACTCCTGTTCCCAACAACACTTCCCATTCACTTCCAGTCTCCACTTTTAACTTCGTTTGCTTTGCTAACGTTGGTGAGATGAAATTATGTGTTGCTCCACTATCCAACATCACCACCATGTCCGTTTTCTTCACTACCCCGCGTATCTTCGTTGTTGTTGGTGAAAAACGTCCCATGAAAGATCGTAAGGAGATGGATTTCAACTGTGGTTCCCACACTATATCATCTTCCTCCAAATCCCAGACTTCTTGATCCACCAAAGCAACATCCAAGCCGTTAACTACAGTCAGAACTCGCAATTGCGCATTGGGGCATACATGTTGTCTCGACCACTTCTCGTCACATGTATAACAGAGTCCCAATCTTCTTTTCTCCGCAATCTGAGCTTCTGAAAGTCGTAACTGAGGGCGTTGTGGTCTTGTCTGCCTTGGTGTGGCCACTGGTTGAGGCTTCGCTATCCACCCTGCATTTGTATTGAAGTTGGAGTATGATTTACTCTTATTCTCAGGATGTCTCGATGTAGATGTATTACGGCTTTGCATTTCCTTCTGAATCACCGTAAACATCGAACTCGACTCCATCTGATACGCTGTGGAAATCATGTCCGGTAAATCAATAGGCTTGCACATTGTGACTACTTCCCTCATCTCCGCCGTCAATCCATTCATAAAGATGCCTTCTTTCTGCCGATCAGTCAACCCCTGCACCTGTGTGGACAGATCCTCAAACTTGTGAATATATTCTGCAATGGATCCAGTTTGTTGAACCGCAAAGAATGGCTGACTTGGATCGCGAAGTCGCACCCTACTGAAACGAGCAATCAGCCGATCTTTGAAGTCAATCCAGCTAACAAACGGTTGCCGCAGAATCTCACTGTTGAACCAACTCAATACGTCGCCACTCAAACTGACAGACACCAGTTCAATTTTCATCAGTTCACCATAACCTCCAATCCGAAAGAAACGTTCCGCCAACGCAATCCACCCGTACACATCATCTCCCGAAAAAATTGGAAGCTCAACCTTCTTGATGAAGCTATCGCGATCATCCAAAATCGGAAATCTAACCGTATCGTTCGCTTCCCTAAAGCTACGGCCAGGTTCCGTGTTCACGAATCGTACCTGAGGATCTTGTGTAAGATCGATCGCGCTCGTGTGAGGAATCACCTCCTCCATCGGTCTCTTATCGAGCTTCCGCAGGATCGCCTCGAACTTCAGGTCAAGTCGTTGTTCCAACTCCGTCATCGACGATCGAATCTCATCGATACTTCCTCTCAGCTGCGCGCTCGTCTCACGTTGCTCCGCGACTTGCGCCGAGATCGTTTCCAAGTTCCCGGACGGTAACGTCGGTCTCGTCATCGTGATCAGTCGCGATTACTCGATCCAGAACGCTCTCACGCACCAATTTGATAAGAACAGAGATGATTATCGAAGAGTATCCTCCCAACCGCCCACTCTTAATCTCCACACCCGGAGAGTTAAGCCATTTACAACAATCTCTCGATCCTTCTTTCTGTTGACTCTAGAGACCTTTTATAGTTCAAGGTCTCCTTTACAAATATCTGTAACAAACTCTTTTTGAATATAACTACTTGTTGACTAAGTCAACAGACTTCACACTTCAGTCTTCTCTTCTTTACTGTATAGCTTCTTTGTTCACTGCTCTCTTCCTTCTCGTAGTATACACTCGTAGTGGCATATCATCCTCACTTGACGAGAAACAGAAACCTCCTCCTAGTAGATTGCTACATCCAGATAATCTCCAATCTGCAAAAGGATGATTAATTACAGTTATAGCTATTCTACTTTTGGCAAACTATTTTGACTATAAAGATTACCATTATCTTCTGTGTGTGTGTTTAACTCTTTACCTCAAAATGAAGGTCAGCGAGTGTTTTACTGTCGTCTGGGTGTTTTCGGTTAGGATAAGACATCGTCTGACCAACCTTTACCTTTTTATCAATCAACAATCACAAGATCAGTATCTTCCCGTGAGTTCTAGCAAACATCACAAAGAACAAGTAAAATGATAAACAAGTGAATCTGAAATCACCCCTGCCAAACAAACTAATGCATTCTTATATATAATGTGATCTGTTCTCTCAACTTTCAAATCATAAGCATCGGAAGATGACTAGCCGATGCTACTATATGATCTGAGCATGCTTCATAAGTATAACAAAATACATGTTCGATATAGAGACTCTAAATCAACTATGACTTACAGAAAGTGGCAAAAAACACAGAGAAATTCTAGAACGCATCAACAATCATGTGGTGGTTTAAGAGAAAAAAGGTAACTTTACATGTCTGACAATAAAGCGGCCATTCTTGTCTGGATAAGCAAACGCAAAAGATAATATCGCGTCTCTTCTCCTAGCCGCTACAGAAACTTCTTTGACCTGAAACAACAACATGGTTCCACTTTGTGTGCTAAGGAACGAGGAGAAAACACAGGCACATCCATTGTGTAAGTAAAATATATACCAAATCTGTTAACTCACGAAGATTGGCATCTTTCCAAGTGTAGATTTGAACTTCATCCTTTGGTTCTTTGCCTCTCACAGCATAATCTTCCTTAGTATGATGATGACCACCACTCTGCACAAGTAGACTCGACACAATGCATAGAACTAACTGCCTTTCATGAGCATAAGTTGCTAACCATTATCACAGACTACAAAGGAACAGTTTGTTAAATTATTCACATATGAGTTATACTATATTTGTCTTTTATGTTCATGTATAAAGAAATGTAAAAAATATTTTTTCTTCAATTTCTGTAAGGAATAAACTAACAAAATTTTCAACTTTAATTTATTTAATTATTTAAATGAAGTTTTTACCTTTTTTCATTTTCCATTCATCAAATCAAATGATCACATTTATTTATATTTTCATTTTTTTTTGATCAACTTATTTATTTATTTATTTATATTTTTATTTATTTATTTATATTTTCATAAAGGGTGTAATTCATATATATATATATATATACTTTATTTTATTTTTTGCCAAAATGTGAATTATCATTTAATAGGAAAGAGTTTGTAACTTGTTACAAAAGATTTAGATCCAAATAGGGTTGACCTTGGCAAAAAAGTAAAACAAGGTAAAGCCTATAATGTTATGCTAGTGATTTGGTTACAGCTCAGTCATATATATACTTTATACTTCTTTATTTATTTATTTTCTTAATTATGCTATAGCATTGCCGATCAAATTTTGTTTTTGAAACATGTCTAATAGTTAGTTAACAATACGAAGAAAACATAGATACCACAATACATATTCAAGGTATAGTCGTATAGATGAATAGTGACTTCACGGGCTCTCCTAGGATCCCAAGTATATGCTGTTTTTACCAATTTTTGATGCTTCGTTCTTTTATTTTTTGTTCACACTTTTGCTTCATTCTTATTATAGTAAGATGTGTGAAAATTATATGTTCTGATTTGTCGAGAGCGTCGTATTCAAAACGACAAGGCGCAATGACCCTACACTCACATGAAACTGCAGTGCTAGTTCGTAGTTCCACGAGAACGTGAGGAGGATATTATATTATTTTCTTACAAATAAACTGGTGCGGACAATGTGAAAGTAAAGATATTACTATAAACTGAAAAGTATGAAATTATGAAGACTACCCGTCTTCTTTGCTTCACTTTCCGAATTTGGCATGCCCCAAGGCCCTAACCACCACCACCTTCTTTCCCTCACATAATTTATTTCTATGATGTTTCATTTACATGGCTTGCTTTTCTAAAACGAAGTACTATATTCTATATAGTCGAGTACTATAAGTTTGTCTACCATGTTATATGAAACTCGTCCCAACATATATGGTTTTATGTGCATCGACTTGCGACTTTTTCCTTTTTCTTTATTTTCTTGGATTGGATACAACGAGGATGGTTTGGTCAGTGTTCGGTCTAGTTCTTTATTTTTATTTTCTTTTGCATGTCTGGTAGTGAAAACGTTGGAAACATAGACGCGAGCTTTCATTTTCTTTAACAATTTCCGATTTCTTAAAAAGATATGTTAGTGCCGTTATGGGTCCTTTATTTTGATGAGGTGGATAAGCCACAAGTGTAATTGAACCCTGGATTAGTGGGAAGTAGTTGAGCAACACAAGAAATAGCTATGTCAATGGCTCAATGCATGATTAATTATTGATTATTTTATGATTGAATAGATAATATTACATTGTTAAACTCATGATAGGTTAAAGTGTCTCACATTAATATCTCTATTTGTGTAACAACTTCCACAAAAATGTTCTAAAAACATCCAAAAAATTTTCTTATTATGTAATCATCTCTTAAATGTAATACACACATAAGAGCACCCCCATTAGTGAATTTATGGGGGGGGGGGGGGGGGAGGGTTCACACAGATTCCAAAAAAAAAATTAAAATAATGAATAGTGATGAACTTGTCTCTCTCCACTTCTTTCTAGTGAACCTGGTTCATCACTGTAACGCAGACCCCACGGCACGTGGCGACCCGCAATTGGTCCAAAAAAATAATTTTTTTTTTTAAACAAAAATTAAACCAAAAAAAAATAATAAAAAAGTGCTTTGTGAACCCCTTTCATGGGGTTCACTAATGGGGATGCTCTAATATGTACGATTTAATCGTTGTATTTTATGACATCATATAGATGTAAGTTGTCAATAAAAGTTACCTTTGTTTGTTGTACCATACAGTACCAATGTGTGACGATTATCTGTTTACTTGCTAACTTATATGTTTTTCTTCTAACAGATAGAAGATAATTTAAACATTCGTTAATTAAAATTAGTAATAGAATTCAGTCAAAGGATAAACATTGGTAATAAAAGCGAAGAACGGATCCCTTGATTTAAATATTTTAATTGTGAACCTCGGACGAAGTATAAGGATATTTATTTCCGTTATATCTTTTCCTATAAAAGACTGACACGCTGACTGGCATATCAAAACGATAACATGTGACGAACCCTTATTCTTTTCATTGAGCTTTGATTTTACTTTAGCTTATATCCACTTCTTTAGCTCTTTAGCCAAAAAATAATGCGATATTCTTTACTTGAGGCAGCGGGTATAATTGTTGAGCTGATGTATCTTAAATTTGTATTCCAAATGATAATCTCTTTCTAAGGGATAAGAAGAATATGAATTATATTGTTGAGCTGTTGTGGTAGAAAATAAGAGATGTCACAATTACGTATTAACTTATAAATTAAAGTGAGGGTTCTTCAACAAAAGAAAATTTAATACAAAAACATCATTCAGCCACAAAATAAAGAATGAATTAATATATATATATATATATATAAATATTTCAAATAATTTATGGTGGAAAGAGCGTCAGTCTCGTTTATTGGATTCTTTTAAGTTTTACCTAACATATTACTATATTTAACCAAGTATGTGAGGACCTCGAACAACAATGATGAATTTTCTGCTTTCCTTTTGACCAATTATTTTTAAATATTTGTAAAACTGAATCAGCATTAGTTTCATACGTAATCAACTTCGTTCAACTTAGGTTAAGTAGACATTTTAACTAAATACTAGATCTTGACCCGCCCGACCGGGCGTGTATTTATTTTATGTTTTTAGTTTTTTTTTGTTTATATTAAAGATTTATTTGTAGCATTTAAACATAAATTTATATTGAAAATTAATATTTTCAGTTATAATAAAAATTAAAATTAAAAGTTTAATAAAACATTCTGATATAAATTTTATCCTAATTAAAATAATATAGAGGTGGGTCATAATTTTTTTCAATTTCAAAATCTTAGCATCCCTTAAAAACAAAGAAAATAAATTTATAAATACATAAAATATATAAACATATTTGGAACTATCAATACTTTTAAAAGGGAATGAGTCTTAAAAAATCTACCTATAAAGTTATGTGGACCATTTCATTTAATTCATTATTTTTTTGTCTTATTTTAAAATTAGACTAACAATATGTTACCATGTATTTCTCTAACAATAATTTATTTAATTCCTTTATTTATTCAAATATCACTCCTACATCTTAATCGTTATTATTACTATATTTACCATTTTGACTTTTAATCACTAAAACATTGAAACTAATGTTTTATATTATCACTTTTATTATATAATATATGATTTAAAGCAAGAGAAGTTACACGACATATATGTGTACATTCAAATTTCCTTTTTCCTTTATAATAACATAATCATATCATATATAAACTTTCCTACTAAAATCTCATATTATATACTAAACTTTCAACCGTCTATAGTTTGATAGATATTTTCATATTTAAAAATGAGTTTTCTAAAAATATTTCATCAACCATGTTTTTGTACAATAACATTAAAAATCTATATCAAAAAGTTGTTGGACCCGATATAGACGTAATGAGTCCACATCTGTTCGGGTATTTAGGATCCTAAGAAAATTCGAAATATCTACAAAATCTGAAAAATGTATGAAACACGAAAAGTACTGGAAACTCCAAACAAATAGCCAAAAAAATTCAAATACCTAAAAATTCAAAATCTGTCACTGAAATGAAAATACCCAAAATTTTATCCAAATACCCAAATTTTTTTATCTTTGAAAATTTACCTGAAATCAAAAACTATAATCGTAAACCAAAAATATAAAAAAAATATCCATAATGCTGGAAACATAATCGAAATATCCAAATATACCTAATAAACACAACATATTTATGATCGGGTCTAGGGTAGGACCCAGACTCAAACAAAGACACGAGGGTCAAAAAAACCCCAAATAGGTTATCTTCTCTCGACATGAACTAAACCTATATTTCCGGGTCGGTTCGGTTTGTTTTTTTGATCCGGATATAATTCTCATGCGTAAAAACATTTTTACGTAAAAGTGTACATATAAAATATCAAATAAACTAATTCATAGATTATATAACTGTTAAAAATTATATTTTCGATATAATAAGACTTTGTATTATAATATAATCCAAAAAACCCGCGCTTTCCAAGCGCGGATCAAAATCTAGTAATTTCTATTAAAAGAAATTTGTTAAAGAAAAATAATTTTGCGCTATTGTTGTTTATTTCTAGAGCTTTATCCGTGACCGTATAAATATTTGCTTTCACTTAAAAACATTTCTTTGTACTAATGGTATAATATATATATGTATATATATATATTTAAATTAAAATGTATTACATAATTGTTAATATAAAATTTTAAAACATAACAATTTTATTACTTTAAAAAATTTTATTTTGTGATTTTAATTGTCTATATCACAATGTATCATATAAAAAATTCAATATTTATGAATAAACTATTTTATATTTTATTTATATGTTATATAAATTGATTATGACGTGTGATTTTTTATTTTATTATTTATTACCAACAAATATTAAAAATATTTAATATGTTTATATGAAATATATTAGGAAATATTTTGGTTAAGATTTGATTAAGGAAATCTATTATTTAAATTAGGAAAGACAAGCATACTTAAATATATGTTCAATAAATATCTCAATGGCATTCAAATGTAAATAAATAGTAAAATTAAGGGGTATTTATATTTTGTACTTCTCTTTTAATGATATAGATACTGAGACACGGCTGTTAATATTTAATTAGTTTGTTTTAACGACGATTATAACATATTAAAATGTAAGAGATCCATGCTTCACCCGAATTAACAACAACTAAATTTTGAACTGCACTTGAAAAACGCAGATTTGTTTTCGAAATTAAATAAATTTATTTTAAATAATTTTTATATAATACACATGTATCCGAAACCGCGAATCGAATTATACCAAACTAAAAAATGAAACTAAAATTGAACGGATTTTCATAAACAACCGAGCATATCATATATATCTGAAACCAAAAATTATTTAAAATAAATTTATTTAATGGTGCAAAGACAGCATTCTAATTTTACTAATTAACTTAACTCCTTTTAATGGGTAAATATGTGGTTTATAGACGAATTAAAATATAATATTCGACCCGGATCTGTGGTCGTAGCGGTAGCCCCAATGACCATATATAATTAAGATTGATATATGTTCTTCATATAGTATTCTATCATAGGTTCTACCAACTGATGTGCTTCTACAAAATTCAGATTTAGTGAAAACCAATTAATTCAAAATCCGGTAAAATCCAAAAACTCGTCATTAACCTTTGAACCAACACCGGTTGACCCAAAAAAAAAACTTAGAAAAATATGAAGTATTGTACATGCATCAGTATATAAACCGTTTATTAGTTTAAAATATGAAGTATTATACATGCATCAGTAAAGATATTTTCTTTTTATCAAAACATCAGTAAAAATTAATAATATAGTTATTGAATATAAAATGTGTACCGAAAAATTCCTTCTTAGGACATCAATTAATAATAATGACATTTACACTGGTTAATGGTTAACCGTGGATGGGATTGTGTTTGGTACTATCCATACATAGACCCAGTTAATAATTACGCCAATCAATATATAAACCAAAAGCCACTTATTTGGTAAATCAATCAAAATACATGGTTATTAAAATAATATAGATATTGACTGAATTATTGTTAGATAAACATATAGTAACATATTGTTAGTCTAAATTTAAGGTAAGACCAAAGTATTACTAGTTTAAGGAAATGGTTCAAACAATTTTTATATGTAGATTTTTTAAGACTTCTTCCCTTTACTAGTTTAAGGATAGAGTCCAAACAATTTTTATAGGTAAATTTTTTAGGATTTTTTCGCTTTTAATAGTATTGACTTTTTTTGTCAACTAGACACAACTACTAATATAACAATTAGTAATCTTTTAGTAAAAAAAAACAATTAGTAATCATTTAGGCAAAAAAAAACATTTAATGACCATTCATGTGAACCATAACATTTGAAAAAAGAATGAAGTCTTTTGGATTTGTGTATCTTTGAAAAGCAAGGAAAAAAGAAGAAATTGCGTGATTAAAAGAGGAAATTAGTGGAATTTTTACTGGTCCTACTGTTACAAGCAGAGTTTCATTCTTAGGTATTTTACCTGATACTACGAGAACAGAGTTATCATTTTGTTCCATCAGAAATTGACTCATCGTTATTTATTTAAAATTTCTGTTTTTTTACAATTAAAATAAAATAAATCTCATTATTTGGTATCACATACTACAGTTGGAAACACGGATATTAGATTATTCACCATATTAATCTAACAACAAATATATAAATTAACAAGAGTTTACATTTGATGTCAAAAAACAAGGGCTTACATAAATATAAAACGTATATTTTCGTGAGGAGAGAGGAGCTCAGTATCAAGGAAAAAAAAGAGAGAGAAATATGGGAAGAGGGAGAGTGGAGATGAAGCTAATAGAGAACAAAATCAATAGACAAGTGACCTTCTCAAAAAGAAGAAACGGTTTGATGAAGAAAGCTTATGAGCTTTCTGTTCTATGCGATGCTGAAGTTGCTCTCATCGTCTTCTCTAGCCGCGGAAAGCTCTACGAGTTCGGCAGTGTCGGGTATCTTTGTGCTCCCTTCGTAGCTCTTTATATTCAATAAAGTTAGTTTTTTTTTTTATAAAATTGATTACGAAATGGGCTCTCTTATTACTAGCTATACTGTACGATTCAAGAATATGATCAAGCTTTTGTTTTGTGGGTATTAATTCTTAAAGATTGTGTCTTTTATCCTACGGTAACTAGGGTTCATCGTTATACTATCTCTGTCTCTGTCTCTCTCTTGGATCCTTTATTATTAAGCCAATGGGTCCGTTCGTACGTTCTACTTTATTGTTTGATATTTTATTTGGATCTGGATTCTTTAAAGAGAAAAAGACTAGAATAGCAATAAACCAAGTTTTTGTTTCCAAAGTAGCACTCAAGGCTCAAAATCACAAAAATAGGTTTCATTAAAGAGGTAAATATACATTTATATCCCTTGGGTTAATTAATCCAAACCTTAGGGTTTAGAGTTAAGGGGTGGGGTTTTGGAATTAGGGTTTAAAATTTTATAAAAAATAAATACTAAAATAAAAAATAAAAATTTAAAAAACAGTTTCAAAAAGTATTTTTAAATTATAAAAAGAAAATTTGAAAAAAAAATAAAAAAAAAAAATTTTAAAAAAAAATTTATAAAAATTTCGAATCTGAAAACATGTAATCTGAAACTATAAAAAAAAAATTTTTTTTTATTTTTTTATTTTTATTTTTTTATTTTTATTTTATTTATTTTTATTTATTTTTGTTTGTTTATTTAATTTTAAACCAAGGGTATTAGGGATATTTTACACTTTAATGAATGTCATTTTTGTGACTTTCTCCTTCTAGTGTTATTTTTGAGACATAAACTTCAAAAGGTGCTATTATTGACAATTGCCCTTCTTTAAACTTGAAGATGCCAAAATTCAGACGGGGCTTAAAATACGAAGTTAGGGTTTTCTTTTGTAAGAAAAATCTCAATACATAATTAAGCTAATTATCTCTCGTGTGTAATAATCTTTTTTTCTGCTGAATTTGCAGAGTTGAAAGAACAATTGAACGGTATCATCGTTGCTACAACCGTTCTCTGAGCAATAGTAGGCCTGAGGAGTCTACACAGGCATGTGTATATACCTACTTTCGATTTATACAATAAATGAACCTTTTTATATTTATAACAACTCTTACTTCAAATTTTCTTGCTACTATATGCATTTCATTATATAGTCCTACATGGTGCAGAATTGGTGTCAGGAGGTGACAAAGCTCAAATCCCATTACGAATCTCTTGTTCGCACTAATAGGTTTTTTCTTTATTTTCTAAGCCCTTGAAATTATACAGGGATCATCATCATCTTCTGTAGTACACATTATATATATAGCTGAATAGTTGATGTGTGTTGTTATTCATGCTAATTTTCAAGGCATTTGCTTGGAGAAGATCTTGGAAAAATGAGCTTGAAGGAACTGCTAGGGTTGGAGAGGCAGCTGGAAGCCGCTCTTACTACGACTAGAAAACGCAAGGTTGTATACATCTACTAACTGGATCGGTCTTGTTTCATATTCAGTCATACGTCCATATATAATAAATTCCATATATATATATATATATATATATGCAGACACAAGTTATGATAGAAGAAATGGAAGATCTTCGGAAAAAGGCAAGTTATATAATTGTTATATACCAAACTGATACATGTATATACATATATTAACCAATCTATTATTGAAATGGTAGGAAAGGCAACTCGGAGACATAAACAAACAACTCAAGATTAAGGTTTTCACTCTGATCTCAAATTATGATTTTTAGAAATAAAACTAAATCGTTTATATTTTTAATAATATTGTTTGTCAATAGTTTGATCAGGCCGAAGGCCTTGCTTTCAAATCGTTTCAATATTTATGGCCAAACACGGCAGCATCAGTGGCCGGTGATCCCAGCAATTCTGAATTTCCGGTTCAGTCTAGTTCAGTGGATTGCAACACCGAACCCTTTTTACAAATAGGGTACGTAATAAAGTACCCTTTTCTTCGTTTTGTGAAAAGGGATAGAAGTTATATATATTGATTATAAGACTAGTTTGGTACTTGGATATGTAAATAGGTTCCAACAACATTACTACGTGCAAGGTGAAGGTTCTTCTGTATCAAAGAGTAACATAGCATGTAAGACCAATTTCGTCCAAGATTGGGTTCTTTGACAGGTTGTTGACTACATCACAAGGCCACTAGTGACACGGCAATTTCAGTTCTAAAGCTCGATTTTTCAGTTAGACTTGTACTTAGCTCCAACTCGTGTGAATGTATTCGCATGTTTGGGTTCTTTAAATATTTTCTTTTCGTTAGTGTGTTTCTCCCTGATCTAAAACATTTGTTTGGGTTTACTAACACTCATTTTCATACGAACTGAACCTGACATTCCATAACAATAAGGTAAGCTGTAACCAAATATGAACGAATCATAATATGTCAGTGCGTCAAGTAGTATTCTTGGAGAGGGACCTACTTTCTTGTTATATATATGATTTGAGTTTGGCAAACATCTCTGATCTATCTTTTCCAAGTCCTATCACTGGGCTATTATTGCAATGTAAGCCCTTTCTATAAGTAGGCCCTTATGGGCCCAGAACTCTATCGATAAGAACGTGCTGAATGCAATATCTCGTTATCTATGTATATCATTACATTCTACAAAAGGTATTAGTGAAAAATTAACATTTTCAAATATTATTATAAGAGATCTCTTATTATAATTGTGTCGAACGGGCATATTCCTTTAGTTACAAACAAAGATATATACATATATAACCAGTCTAAAACACCGATATATAATAAAGTAAATAATAAAGAAAAATATGCATAATATAATTATTGTTTAGATAGTATTTGTAGCTTTACTTGTATTTTTTTTTGTCACAATAGCTTTACTTGTATACATGCTAAAGAACCGTCTAAAAAAGTTCGCAATGAATTTTGATGTTGCGAAGCGGACTGAACAAAGTTAATTTGGTTCCCATCATTTATGAAAGATTATAAATTAAAACCCGAAATTTATTACAGAAATTATAACAAATTCTCGGAGAAAGTTTAGTTAAATATGCATGACACGAGAGACGAGACTACTAATTCTTTTTTTTTTGAATGAATTTTTTTTTTTGTCCGGAGACAAACGTGCTTAGCGGGACAGAAGAGACTACTAATTCTGCGTATACCTGTTACTTAATTTGAAAAAGTTAAGCTTGAATCTACTTGCTCATCATTTTTCTGTTGGCAGCAATTGCTTCACGAAAAATAAAAGCTTCAGATCTTTGGGGGTGGTTATATTCTCGTCTTGGGAGGGCTATAATAAGAGTTCTTTCATCCAGTAAAAACATACTGCTTAATATACTTTTATATTGTGTTTGTTAACTTTAACCAGTAAGCTATATATAGGTATTCGTGATTTGGAGGAAAAAAACCTGAATTGATTTACAAAGAAACATAACTTTAAAGTGAACAATAAATATAATTAGACCATGTTTATCGGTCCGCAATTGGTTCGTTTTTAATTTTTTTTTTTTAATCAGACAAAAAATAAATAAATAAATAAATTTAAGAAACCCAAAACCCAAATTTTAGAATCATGCTCTTAGATTCTAGAAAAGGCAAGTGTATGAGAAATTGAGAACATAGATACATACCACAGGCAATTCAGTTTTGAAGAAGAGAGTGAGAGAGAGAGAAAGAAGACAACAAGAGAAGCAGCTTAAGAGTTTTGTTACTTGTCCTTATACACTCACTGCTAACCCGTTTTTGCATATAGTTTTTTTTTGCTTTGTTTTGTTTTTGTTGTTCTTAGAATAGTAGTTGCTTCACTTTCTTGAAGAACAAGGTAACCCAATGAACAATTGTGTCTCTACTTCAGAACTTGGGCTACTGTCCTCGTCACCTCGTCCACTTTCTTGGTTCTTATTCGACCAAACTTCGATTTCATGAGATCCCCACTGCATACAAAATTAATAGATGCAAAGAAGATAGAACAAACACATAAACGATCTTGGGATTATAATGCTAATGTAGTGACTGAAAACTAACCAAGAAGAATTAATATCAGGAGTCTCCTAACCGAGTAACCCAAAAAAAAGAACCAGATTTTTACTATCATAAACGAACAACATAAAACGATATGTAAGTGCAACCCTAACTTGAGAACCATATGAGATATTCGTGTGTAGAATATATTGTACCTTTTCAGCGAGTTTCTCGTTTTCTGCAGCTAGAGCTTTCTCCTGCAAAGTTTTTTATTCCAATTGTAAAAAGAAAGTACAAGAAGATTATTAAGTTGGAAAACTACACCACTACGCTCTTTACCTTCTGCTTGAGCTGCACAATTTGTTCCTTAAACACTTGAGTCTGAAAGAGATGTGTAATTAAGTTAAGAGTTATGATTGCTTATATAAGAACGATAATGTGGGGATGATATATAAATACCTTTCTTGCTCTAACACATTTGACACTTTTCTCGAGTTGTTGCTCAATTTGCTGCAGCTCCTCAATCGAGCATGATCCAATGCCTTCTCCCAAGAGTTTACTAATTAAAGTAAGAAGAAACACTTACTGAATACGATTAACCTCTTACTACATGATATATACAACAGTAATAAAAGTGCACTGTAGTGGATCACAAACCGTTTGGACGCTTCAAGTTGTTCAATTTTCTTCATCATGTTTGCTGCTTCATGTTTGAAATGCTGATGGTTATATCACAAAAAGTTATTGCATGTCATTATTTTCAATATATGGCTTGAGAAAAATGACATTGAGATACTAATATGTTGCATTAATATTAAATAAAGACAGTGATTGTTTTCTCAGCCATTTTATTTTTGTATTGAAGTTGTTATAAGAAATGGGTATGCAAGATCATAATTAACCTGCATATTTTCTTCCGAAACCGGTTTGCTGCTGACTCGATCCTTGGTGTGCCTCAGATAACGATCTACGGTATCTTGCATACTGTTAAAACGCATTGAAAATAACTCATCTGAGATTAAGTTAACAAATTGTAAGAAACCAACTCAATATTTCTCGAACTAAAAAAAAACAATATAAAAACATAAAAGTCTTTTCTTAGTTAATGTAATCACAAGTCTTAAGGACATACTTTGGTAAGTCATGTATTAATTGATTTTTTCCCTACATTTTCGAAAATGAGAAATATATGAGTCTCATTTAGTTTTAATTAGGTTGGTCGAGTGAAAGATACATTCCCAAATGGACAAATCTTCTGAAACATCTGTTCAAAAGCTGTCATTTTCTATTTACAGATGTAATGATTCATCAGAAGTAAGTTTGGTTTTGCCTTCTACCTAACACTACAAAATAACTTCTTTCTCATTCTTAAAACAACCTACATTTAGATTCTGGCTTTATAGTTTCAATGCAAAAAGAAAAAAATTCAGGTAGAAAAACAGTAGGAACAAAAATATAATTTAACTGCACTATATAAGGAATGCGCATGAAATGAAACATGCCAGATTTATCAATCAAGATTGATAAAACAAGTTCCTAACTATCACTTAGAGCAATCTATGACTTCTTCTAAAAAGCAATAACAATATTAACCTGGTCATTACAAACCAAAAGAATGCTAATTGCAACATAATTATGATTTTTGTATGAAACCCACCAAAGAGTTTAATACAAAACTCAAGGAGTCGTATTGTGCATTATCATGATCTCTAATAAGATCTAAGATGATCAAACATTTATATAACAAGTGCAAGTACTTGTCAGAGAGTTCTTTGGCATTTTAACTTTTATCACTATTCAGAAATTAATTATGAGAGAGACATATCTGCGAGGATTAAACAAGATGATGTACTTGGTTTACGTTAGTAATAGCCCTAAAATTGTAGAAACCAAGCAACTCTTTTAACCCTCCCTCTAAGCAAACGTCAAAGGGAGATGTGATTCCATAAACAGCCAAGAGATTCAAATATAAACCAAGGGATATAAATAAAACTTTCTCTCTTTCTCTCTCAATCTTATATAAATAAATAAAAAAGAGAACGTACTTGGAGCTGGCGAACTCATAAAGTTTTCCCTTAGGAGAGAAGATGATCAGAGAAACTTCAGCATCACAAAGCACTGAGAGCTCAAAAGCTTTCTTCAACAAACCATTCCTTCGTTTAGAGAAAGTGACTTGTCTGCTTGTTGCATTCTCTATTCGCTTCATCTGAGTTTTTCCCCTCACCATCTCTTTCTCCTTGATTAGTTTCCCTTTAACAGAAAAAAAACATATTTATACAATCTTCCTTTGGGTTTATTGCAGAAAACATGAGATCAATGGTGCAACTGCAACCACTTCGATAACAAGACTAGTCTTACACATAATTTAACCCGTGATAGAAATAAGAATTATTTTCCTGGGGTTTGATTTTTGATATATATTTTTGGGGGGAGGAGACTGATGAAGTCAACGAGAGATGAACATGATTAAGTACCCAAAAAGGAAATCAATGTAAAGTACAAACTTGTATGATCTACAAGTTTGTGCTTAAAAATGAATGAAAGATACAACCTTTTATAAAAAATATTGATTTTTAGGGGGGTTTTAATTGAAATGAGATTTAGCCGAAACAAAACATCAAATCCAACAAAATGAAAGCAGATTCATCAGACTAGTCCAAGACTACAAAGCAAAAAGTAAAGAAAGGTCAAGACGAAGAGATCTAACCGGTGGTCAATAGGGTTGATAAATAAAAAACCTAATCACGAAGATTAATAGAAGTAGAAACTGATTAGCACAGTTGTGTATAGATAGAGAGATATAGGAGACTTTATAAGCATTAATGAAGGAGCTGCGAGAAAAAGAAGAAGATGATCAAACTTGACTCTCTGCGAAAGGAAGGATCTGTTTATGGTTGTAACCAAAGAAGTAATAGCTTTCCTCGTTTCATCTATCTGGTGTAATAAAAGAAACAAGAGACAACAACACACACACACACTACTCTCTTCTCTCTCTCTGCTTTCTCCTTAAAAAGATCCTCTTCTCGTTGTAGTTATGGACCTTATGGTAATGGTGTGGAACAATTATTTTCGTTTTTATTTTTTCCTTATTTGAAAAGTAGTATATAATATTAAAATAATAGCAAAAAGGAAGAGCAAATAGTAATATGTGTCGAAAATAGGGGTGGGCGTTCGGGTACCCGTTCGGGTTCGGGTCGGGTATTTCGGATTTTCGGGTATTTCGGTATAGAGGTGTAGAACCCGTTCGGGTATTTTTGTACTTCGGGTCGGGTTCGGGTATTTTTAGTTCGGATTCGGTTATCTCGGATCGGGTTCGGATATTTAGATTTTGAAAAAAAATTAAAATTTTCATTTCTCAAGTTTCTTGTATTTAAAAATATAACTTTCAGTTAACTAATTTTTTTTTAAATAGATTGAATGGTTAATAGATTTGGACATAACATTTTAAAACTAAAAAGATATTAATTTAGTTATTTTTTTTAAATTTTGGATGTATCTTTTTGTTAATTTTTGAAATAAAAAATTTGACATGCATTTTAAGTGAATAACAAATCATTTTTTCTGTAATTGTATGTATATCATTTGAACTTAAAGTATGTGTAGTATCAATATAAATATTTTATATAAAATGAGAGATATAAACTAAAAATATAAGGTTAATTATACATATGTTCGGTTATCTTCGGATATCCATTCGGGTTCGGGTATTACCCGTTCGGGTTCGGGTATCCAATCTCTCCTTATTCAATACCCGTTCGGGTATTTTGCTACTTCGGTTCGGATTTCGGTTCGGGTTTTTCGGATCGGGTTCGGGTGCCACTTCGGATATCGGTTAAAGTGCCCACCCCTAGTCGAAAATATGATGGTCGCTTGAAACCTCATCCTTTACTTATTTGGAAAAAAAGCCTTACGAAATACCAAAAATAGCATAGTTTGATATATATGGAAATATTTAAATACCCATCTTTTTCCCTTCATAAATATAAAAAAGTTTGATAAGGTTATAATGAAAATTCTTTTTTGATTTAAGTGTGGACACAAAAACTCTCTCGTACTTACATGCCCTACATGTAATTAATCTGAAAATAAGCATATCCAACACCTAATCCTACTATATAAAAGGGACTAAATTCAAGGCTTTTGAGACTATCCACCTCAGCCAAAATATTCTCATCTAAAAAGAATTAAAAATAAATATCATTTAGAAAATAATTAACTAACATACAACTTTTGATATTTATATAAATTTCAAATTTGTAACTGCTAATTTATTAATAGAATCATATATCTATATTGAATTATGTTATATTTTAATAGTTAGACTTTAAGGGTAAATAAATTATTAATTTATAATATATATAATTTATAACATTATATTGTAGTTATAAATAAAGAGAAAATAACCGGGAAGGATGAAGAAGCTCATGTAAAATTATGTAATTAAAATGGTAAAATGGTGAGTATGATGAGGTGAATCTAAGAAAATTTGTTGTACAAATTATGGTGTTTTATTCGTCCACTATAATGATTTAAAATAAAATATATATTCACATAAATAAGTCAATATTTGTTGTTTTTTTTTGGTAAGATGTTAAGATTATTATTTTCTAAAAGGTTACACTGTTGTTTTTAAACAACTTATTACAGCAAGGAAACAAAACAACCAACAACAACTCAAGGTAAAAAAAGCCTTAAGGAAGTCTTATACAAGAAATATAAAAAGAAGTAGAGAAGATGAGAAAGAAGAACTTACCGGGTAAGAGAGGAGACGGTCACGCATCATACGGTCGAAAGAGGCAAGGATGACTGATGAAGGTGAGGAGACATGACTGAAAGTAGAGCTTGATGACTGGAGTAGCATGTGCATCTACGTTGACGCGAGGTTGATTGATCTAGGCTGCAACAGAGTGTAGATCAGCCGGAGGAGAAATCCAAACTTCAGCAGCAAAAGGCTCCCATATCAAGCGAGAGAAAGAGCACTCAAAGAAGAGATGATGGTGAGTCTCTATTTCCAGATTACAAAGGGCGCACGTTCCTGAGACATTTAATCCCCAACGCCTCAAGCGATCCTTGGTTGGCAGTCTTCTCCGCAAAGCCAGCCATGATATAAACGCATTACGTGGAATATGTTCCTTGAACCAAATATTCTTGTGCCAATATGTATTGTTGATAGTGTTTATATTCTTTTCTGACATTAGTATCAATATTTTTTTATAAACTGATCCAAAGAGATTAGTTTGTGGAGCTAACCAAACGAGGATTATAGTGTTTACTTTGGAAAAAGTAATAGGTTGAATGATAGATGGCGTGCGTGCCTTTTCACATGGAAATCTGCACATATATTAAAATTATAAGTTTTGAATCATAGAGAAAATATAGTGTATATGACTGAAGTTGGTACATTCCGAAACTAAAGATGGCTGAAATTCTTCTTTGTCAAAATGCATAGATGTGAATCTTATATGAATAGAGTTCTACATTGCTTATAGCAGTGTAATAAACTTCGTGTGTAAAGGAGAAAAAATGTTATATAAGTGAAAACAAAAATTATGATTTTTTTCTTGTGCCTATAGGCTCTTCGCAATTTGAAGAAGAAAGAACATATTGTGTGAAAATCTTTGGCTCGGTCAAATTTTATCCAGTTGTTTACAAAACTGTTGTTATCTGATTCATGTAATTTTTCAGTGTTGATTTAAAAGCCCAAAAAACCTATCTATACTGACTTTTTATATTTTTTCTGTGATTTGAATTTAAAAAGAGATAAAACTTTCGATAAGTTATGTAAACTCAGAACAAGTATTTAGCTTTAGAAAGCATTTACATGTTTCAAACTTATAATATATACATATATAATGTTTAAAATTATGCATATAAAACCTGTGTAAAATGTGTCTGAATATGTTTCTCTTCTTTAATGTGTTAATCGTACTATATATAATATTATTTTAAAATTTCAAAAAGTTTATGTCACTATCACTTACAAAAAACCATCAATAAAAAATATAATTCTCCATCTACAACAAAAAAATGAAAAATTATTAACATATAAATTTAAATTAAGAAAAACTAACATTGGAAAAACAAGAAGTGAATATAAAAGAAAAAAATTAACAAATAATATTATAAATAAAATAAATTTATAAGACATAATCCGCGCGAAGCGCGGAAAAAATCTCTAGTTCTAATAATGACAGGTAAAATTTATTGAACTTCTCTCACCATATTTTAATATTAACCATCGAGAATTTGATAAATATCGAAATGTTTTAAAAAACTTCAAATAGTCTCTCAAACAACTTTTTTTTTACTTTTTTTTGTTTATTTATTTAATTGATGATAAACTCATCAAAAGTCTCATGATGCTCTTATGCATTCATAGACCATGTGTAGTGTATTAATTAAACCCAACATTTGCTTTATTTTATAATGTTTTGTGATAGAAAGCTATAGTGTACTAGTATTCTAACGTCAAAGATGACTATTTTGTTTTCCAGTGTTTTGTGGAATTATGTATGTTTTAGGTTTATAGCACATAACTTTATAGCTCTACTTGAGTGATTGATAATTTGCTATTGCAGTTCTATAGTTTGACATGTTTGTTATTAATGCACAATATCGCATTACAAAATACAATTCCACCGTTGCCTAACATACCACCAATCAAATACTACAAATACAATGTGGCAATGGCGTGTATGTGCAAAGTTTTGTACCTCTGACTATAATTTTTCTGCAGTCATAAAAGAAAACGTAACTTGCAAAACCAATAATGGTTGAACAAAAAAAAAAGCAAAACCAATAATGATTCAGCTCATTGAACGTCTTGTCTAGCTAGTGGCACCAAAATATATCCATTTCGACGAAATCTAGTGATTTATGTATATATTATGATTTATATATGTACATATGTATAGGAATAGGACCTCGGTCCTCGCAGACTATTTTCTTTTGAGAAATCGAGCATCTATTTTGCTGGTAGCTTAATATGTTAACCAACTTATATTTATTAAATACTACCAACATGTCTGAAAATACTTTTTGGATATATTTTTGAGTTAATTGTATGTCTTTATATTAGGGCTGTTCAATAAGGTAAAACCGAACCGTACCGAACCGAACCGAACCGAAAGAGACAATATGGTTTGGTTTTGGTATATACCATATAAACCGAATGGATATAATTTTATAAAAACCGTAGGATTTGGATATGGTTTGGTATATAACCGATTAAACCGACTAAACCGAACAAAACCGATTAAAAGTAGAAACATGTAAATATGTATCTATTTTATAACAATACATGAAAATCTATTTGTTACATAAGTTAAATTTGTGTTAATAACTATTACCATAATTTTATAGTAATAAAAAACCTTAATTTGTATAATATTTGAACTATAACTAAATAACAGTACATCGCAATTCAGACATCTTATTTTTTAAGTATTTTTTGATCTTTTTGCTTTATTTTAGTCTTCACTAAATTAATATGAAGATTATAAATTTGATGGACAATAATTAATGGAAAATTTTCAATTGAAAAAGCATGACTTTAATGAACACTAAATATGGAAGAGTGGAAAAACTTTTCTTTCATGTTTCTGTTTTGTTTCATATTTTTATTTTCAAAATTTCAAGCTTTGATTTTAGTTACAGATTTGATTATTTTATTTGATGGTAGAAGCATTTTTACTTTTTTTGTTTATTTCTTTGAACATGTAATATATTTTTAATAAATGACGGTGTTGATAATATGACTCTAAAATTCATATAATATGATCTCAAACAAAATAATTATGTTTTTTGGTATAAAACTGAATAAACCGAAAACCGACGGTATATAAACCGAACCGAATCGAAGTAAATATGGATTTAGAATGGTAGTTATATTTTACTAACCGAAATACCGAAAACCGAAAAAACCCGAACCGAAACCGAATCGATATCCGGATTGAACACCCCTACTTTATATCTATGAACTTTTTTTGTTAGCATTAGTTTACGCACGTGTTTGGAGTTTATGGTTACACAATTTTTTTTTTCAAACCAATTCAGATTACAGAAACATTAATAAGATGGAAAATAGGGCGTAGAATAGTAGAAATACATCAATGTCGTCCGTACAGTCTCGTACAAAGGTTAGCCAATGATAATGCGAAAACACATCTCCTACTTTTCCTCATGCTCCAATCGAAAACTCTACAAAATATATTCGTTATTTATTAATGTCAAAGATAATCGTGCTCCACACTTTGGTCTGAACGAGGACCCACCAAAAAATTACAATACAGCAACTACTATATGCTCATACTCATACTTTTCTTCACCCCTTTTAACTTCTTTCTTCCTCTTTTAGGTTAAATCTATTTCTCGTTCCATTACGAATAATTGGCTAGATGCATCCAGAAACCCATGTAATTTGTCATATAACTTTGTTTCTTTTTAATATTTTTAATGATTATAATACTCATATCTCTATCTCTCTCTCTTCTCCATTTTATGTGTTCTAATCTCTTTATCTCTCGTACAAATTCTTCAAATCATCTTCTAATTCAACACAAATCTTTATTTTTTTATTCTGATTCTTTTGACACCCATAATGCTAATCTTTTTATCTCACCCCAATTCCAATGTTTTCAATTTCGAATCACAATCAACTTTTAGATAATATATACGTTAGTAAATATTTTATTACTTATCTGCTATCATTTAGATTTTAATGGATTCTTAATCGATACATGAAGTGTTAGCTGTTACAAATAGATTTGGAACTATTTAATAGATAACTAAGTAATTGTTAATAGTTTCATTAACTGATATATGATTTGTTAGTCGATATATTTGTTTGATACATAGATTGTTAGATGATACTGAAATTATTAGCGGATATGTTAGTTGGTATGTAGATTGTTACCTGCTATGTAAATATTTAGCTGATAGATCTAGAGTTACTTGTTTTCGACAAAGCATAAGGGCATTTTCGTCCGCACAGTGTCAAAAAGTTACTCATTTTTGGGTTATCCATAATTATGGACATTCAGCAAATTTGAACCTTAATTGAGAATATTCCACACATTGTCTCTTCCTTTATATTCACTTTCTTATTATGTATCTATTTACCTAGTTAGGTGTTGAAATTAAGATAATCTTAGGCTCTCCTAGAAAAAGGACAGATTCCCTATCTTGTTCATAAACCTACTCCATTCGTTTGCTACTGTTTCTAAGGGCATCCTCAAAGGGGGAGCAGTTAGGTGTGTGCTTAGAGTGAAAATAGTAGTATAATATTGTATTTAGGCTAGGAACATGGGACATCCTCAAAGGGAGATCACTTAATTAAGGGTGTGCTTAACCAAATAAAATTAATTAAATAATGTAACAAAAAAACTTATTTTAAAATTGATTCCAAAAAAAAAAAGAAACACAAAATACAATTGGAAATTTGTATGAAACAAACATATTATTTAATTAAACAAACAAACATTTTATTTAATTAATACAAAGTTTAATATCCAAATTTATTCCATATATTCTCAATCAAATCCTCTTTCAATTAGTGATGTACTTGTCTATCACGAATTCTTGTGTAACTATCTTGTGATTTCAGTCTGGTTTCATTTTTATTAGGTTCCGTGAAAGGTCCCATATGAGGTAAACAAATATTTATTCCATACTAGAATAATTATTTTTGTTTATTATTCCTCTTTTCGTTCTATTTTTAGAATAGTATTAGAGTAATTCAATTTTGTTATAAAATTATTTTATTTTGGAGTAAAAATTAGAATTTTATATTTGAAGATGATTTTACGAGTAATATTCACTACGAGTAGTTACGAATTAAAAAAAAATCATTATTAGTTTTTTATTGACCAAACAAAACACAAAATGCAATATAAAGAAATCATATTAGTTGTTTAACGTTCTGTAAACGCATGGTTTGGATAAATTATCTGTCGATTGGCTCAATGCAGTTGCACATGTATTGATTATCATTTCATTTAAACCCGATGGTCTCTCTCTATCCATTTGAAACCACACTCATCAAGCAATTTCTAAAATCAAAAATAAGTTATTAATTAGCCAAGAAGAACCTTTCGTGACTTTATCCCCTACATATTAAAAGAAAAACATTACACCATTTGAGGTAGCTTTGTATCATCACCACAATGAGTCTTAAAATCATTAGATAATTAGGTTAGTTCATCTAAATATATAACTAGAGTTTGATCCGCGCATCCGCGCGGATATTCATTTTTGGTTTGCAAAAAAAAAAAATATTTATCTTATATAAATGGTAATATATGTTTTTAAAATTTATATATATATATTAAATAATTATTTAATATATTTCTAAACACAATCATTTTAGAATTTATAATGAATAAATTTATTTTATTTTTTGATCCGTCAACTGTTACAACCCTATTTTTAAAATATAACTCATGTGTTCGCGCAAATGTATTTTTTATGGATCAAAATTTTAATGTAAAATAAAATGGTTATCTATTTTTATATTTGATTTATACGATTAAATAATTTAATATATTATTTAAAATTTTGTGGTTTATTTTATGTATTTTTATAACACTTTTATGTTTTTTAGACGTAGTTAATATACCAAAATAAAAAATAACCACCCGGTAATAATAAAATCTTGTTACATTTTTGATATTGATTAAGTATAATTTATTGTTTACCCAGATTATAGGAAGCATTTTTTAAATAAATAAACATAATTTGTTATACTTTATTTTAGGAAAATGCATTAATTAAACTATAAAAGATAAGAATGCTAAAAGGTAGGTAAATTTATTACTTCAGTGGCATTCAAATGTAAATAACTTTGAAAATTAAGGGGCAATTTATATTGGTACTTCTCTTTTAATAATAGAGATAAGTTTTTTAGTAAATTATCTATAAAGTCATTATTAATGTTTTTTTTTCAGTCTTTCCTTAAATATATATATATATATGAAAATTGCCTAATGTGGCTAAAGTATATATGAAAATTAATGATTTTGAATAATAAAGATTTTATAAAAATTAGTGTATTCTCTATCATATTTGTTTGATTTTAAATTAATAAAATAAATTAAACAACTACATTAACCATATAATAAAAATTTAGATTTTTATGTATATGTTATATTTAGATTTTTTTTAAAAGCTATAAATTACCAAAACTGTTAAAAGTCTCACATTCAAATTTTTGTGATCTTTGGTTTAAATTTTTTTTATTATGATAAAATACAAATGATTACAAAATCATATAAGTAAGAAGTCAAGATATATATATATATATATATATATATATATATATATATATATATATATATTTTAAAACAAATTATATAAATATTTCAATTTCAAAATTTGCTCTAAACAAATATTTTTGGTAAAAGCTATTGAACAAATATTGACAACTTAATATTTAAAATTTTAACTTAGCCTTGAATTTTTTAAAAATTTATAAATTACTAAGAATATTAAAACACAATGAAAATTTTGTTATTCGTGATTTAAAGTTTTTGTTATAAAATATACAAATGATAAAAAAATCCATATGAGTAGAAAACATTATTTAATATATATCAATACTAAAAATACACCTTTTTTTTGTCGACAATATTACCGACTCATATAGACTCTGTAAACCACACCGGGAGATATTGGTCCATGTGAACGACGAAAAACGGCTGTTTTCTGGCACTGCGTGCTAGACTATCCGCCTTTTTATTTTGCGTCCTTGGTACATGTATTATCTTTGAATATGTAAAGCTCTCTTTCAGATTTTTGATGTCGTCCTTGGTACATGTACTAAAAATACACTATATATATGTTAACGTCATTTAAATTTAATTATACATCATATAAAATAAAATAAAGTGATTGTTTGGATTAATGAAATTAATTTATGTGTTCACATCAATTTAATTATATATGTAATAATTACTGATTTTTTAATAATTCTATATGTATTATTTTATAAATATGTAAAAGAACATATAATACACCGTGCAATAATCTTAACCTAGTAGTATTTGATTATTTAATGTAAGTGGATTAGTGTGATTTAATATTTAAAGAGAAAAAGATCAAAATAGCACTAAATCAAGTTTTTGTTCCCAAACTAGCACTCAAGGTCAAAAGTCACAAAAATAGCACTCAAGGGATGGGGTTTAGGGTTTAGAATTTAGAGTTTAGGGTTTAGAGTTTAGGTTTTAGGGTTTAGAGTTGAGAAGTGAGGTTTTGGGGATAAGATTTCAAATTTTAAAAAATAAAAAAATTTAAATTTTTCAAAAGATAAAATGCTATTTTGGTCATTTTAGTTTTTGAGTGCTATTTTTGTGATATAAACTTAAAAAGGTGCTATTTTGGAGATTTGCCCATATTTAAATGTCGGATAAAGAGGGCTAATCAAAATAAGCTAATTGGCTATTGGGGAGAGAGTTCGCACTTCCCAGCTGAGACCGACACATGTCGGGCACGTGGGGTAAGGGACTCATGTCATCTGTGGACGGGACCACAGAGCCTGCTGTGCACTGCCCTATCTGTTTCATCCAACGGTTGTCATTCCAACTTCTAATTCTCATTGTCTTTTTTTTTCTATTCGTTTATTCCTCTGTAAAGTAGTAAGCCATGCTTGCGTCAGCTTTTCCCAGCTTGGCTTTTTATTCTTAACACTACTCAATGAGTATAAATTATACATTTTGGATCTTCAAACCCATGGTTCAGTTTTGATTACACATAACTTAACCACTAGGCTACCACAACACATTTGTAATGACAACTCGAATATATTGTAAATATAAAATTTACTAAAACATTAATTTTTTTTAATTTATAAAAATATTATTTTACAAGTATTTTCTGATTTGTTCCCAATTTTTTTAACTCGTTAGATCCGGGGTGAGAAAGTTTCGCCTAGGACGATTTTGAACATGGGTTATAACAATTGATACTGATACAATCAAAATTCAAATAATATATGTATAACCAATTTTTTTTTAACAAAAAGGTAGCAAATACAGAGTCTACTCAGAGGTATAAGAGTAAACACCATAGCGTTTTTTGTGGGTAGAGAACGTCACGCAGTTATAGTCCAGACTCATTGAATTGATAATGGATCCATGGAGGAGGGGATAGGCCTAAAACTTAGCAGCCCCTTTCTGTTGACATTCTTTTTTTACAATATAGTGATATTACAAAGACGAGATAAACTCATAAAATGTTAGCCACAGCTATTTGTTCTGTCTGTGTTATGTTGTAGCCAAGATAGGCGAAAACATAGCTATGAGCAGAGGGTTTCTTCTTAAGCAGGACAAGAAGTCATTCTTGCTGATTCTTTGATCTTTGTCGTCGTCAAGAAACATGAACATCCCTTGTATCTGAAACATGAGATGAGCTCAACCGTTTAGCTATGCATCTTTATGGATGAGTGAATCTATTTACACTTACCTCGACCTTGTTCAAGTTTGGGATTGTGGGTTTCAGCGCGTCTCCAAGCTGAGAGCCAAAGATTAGAAAAAGAGTAGTAAGTCATAAGAACCCAAAAGTAAATATTACAAAGAGGTGAAGAATCGAATATACTTCTTGAATGGAGATATAGCCATCTCCATCTGCGTCACAATGGGAAAAAGATAGCTCGCATGTTTGCTGAAAAAGTGGCTGTGTTGATACATGAGCCGAGGCAAACAAGAACTGCAGAACAATCAGGAGAAGAAGAAGGATGAGATCAAAGGGATTATATACAAAGAACTTCTACAAAAGGGTGTTTATCTCCATGAGGATGATAGAGTCATATAACAATGTTATGTTGCAGGGGATCCCTGAAATTACCTGTCTGAAAGTGATTGATCCAACCTTCTCCACATCAATGAACTCGAATATCTACAGCAGTATGCTTGTGTAAGTGAGGGTAAAAGATGATAAGAGCATAGTCATACTGAAACACAAAGAAGGCAAAGATCATAGCTGACCTCTTCAGAAAGAGTGCAAGGCTTCAGTTTGAGAACCCGAAGAAAGTCATGTAGCGTGACACGTCCACTGCAAAAAGGATAAAACTTCTTGAGGTTGTAGGGAAATCTGATCTTTCTAGAACTAAAGAGATATCTTTATTTTAATAGTTACTTAGAGGACAAAGGTTATTTATTACCTTGAATCCGGATTCATGGAAGAAAATGTCTCTAAATACCGGACTGCTTCTGAGTTGCTAACATGGAATAGCTGGAAGGAACAAAGACAAGTCAACACTATCACCAGAGAGACAAAAAAACATGCATATATAATGAACACTTTTTTCTTGATGGAGCATGTGTACAGGACATTATCAAAATAATGAGGTTCTACATACTTATCAATGGATTTGTTTACTCCTTGATGTAAATAACACAGTCAAAGATATGTAACTCCTTGATGTAAATGTGAAGCATCAAACTTGTAGCACTAGATGATAAACTTACCGACTCAACCTTTGCCATTTCAACCATGTAATTTGAAGGATTTTCCTGCAACAGAACATTAAAGAAGAAATAAATGACTAAAAGATGAATTGCTTTCTGACATGGGAAGTTATTTTGAAGCTTTACATGACCTGTGGCTCAACCATGGGCATAGATAAGTAAAAACATACGAAGCTATTCAAAATAAAAGAAAAAACACACATACCAGCTTTAACTCAGATGCTTTATTGAGTAGCATCAAGTCCCCATAAGAATGAGATGTTTGGACGACATTCAAAGATGTTGCGATTGCATGACTGGTCTGCATTCATAAGTATACCATGAGGACTACCTTCACAACAAACAAACAAAAATGCAGGAAAATAACGTATTATCTCCACCAAACACACACCTTCTGCGAGAGACGCACAGCATTCTGTTTATGATTGTCATTAGGATAAATTACTGGAAGGTACTCCACCTGTACAAATTCAAAAAACATAAAGAGTACAATCAATTAAACTAAGCTTTTACACGATATAAAACACTGCCTACCTCCATGAAATTGTGAAACTGAGTGAACATTCTGAACATGAGCATCACCAAAGAAATATTTCCCCTGAAAGACTCATAAACATCAGTACTTTTTAAAGAAAATGTGTAAAACAAAACACATACACGAAAGGAGTCTCACCAAGATTGATCAAAATGTACATGTGGATACCGAACCACGAGAGGTTGAATGGGGTAACCTGGGATGAAAGCGCCGAGTTGGAAGGAAATAACAGCTTTCCCATTAGTAGTGGTTCCTTCCGGGAATAGCAGCAGACGGGGAAACCTATCGCAGGAAGCTTTTCTCTGTATTTACATCCTTCAAACCACATTACATATCAAATACAAAAAAAAAAAAAAAATTCGACTCCTTTCAACCACAAATGGTTCAAAAGACCATGAAACTGGTTGTATGAAACAGTCTCTTTTTTTTTTTAATTCAAAATCATACTATAGACATCAATAACATGCCACAGAAAGTATATACCTTTATTTCACCCACAGCGTCCTTCCTTGATGCCTGTGAGAATCTATTAACATATATCACCTAGGAAAAAGAAATGAAATCTTTAGTATAAACCAATATAAGAATACTAATATAGCTAGCTACCTACCTGCATAGCCCTGATAATAGTTCCAACCAAAGGAAGTGAATCATGTGACTCCGATGCAACAATGGTGGGTGATAGCTCATAGAAGTAGAAGATTGGTTCAATATACGAGACATGGTTTGATACAATGATGGGAGCAATCTCCCTCCGAGCAGGTTTCCCTTTCCGTCTTATCCACTGATAACTGCAGAAGCAAGGAAGATCATTCAACACACACCTTTGAAACACAAACACGAAGTGAAGTAAAGTTCTGTTTTTTTTTTAACTTGTAGGGACTGACCCAAAAGAGAAGAGGATGCATCTGGTACAGAAGCGAGTAACCCACATGACTCTGCATCTCCATTGAGGCATAGGGTTGTGTCTATCTCTCCACCCAGCAAGTGCTAGCTTCGTTGCCAAGTAACCAACAGCTAAGCTAACACCAAACAGGACAAGCCGAACCAACGCAATCGGGAGGCAAATCACGATCTTGACCGCTTCGTAGAGTCCGCAAACTCCAGGAGTATCGTTCCGGAACGGATCCACCGTCGTTGGACTCTGAACCGGAGGCTCGGCGTCGGTGAGAAACCCGAAAGGGTTGATCGGATTAAGATGGTCGAATTCGAAACCACGAGGGTGGTTGTCATCTCCGTCGTCGTCATCGATAGAGATGAAGACCTCTGGTTGATCGGATGTGATCAGAGGAGAAGACAAATCAGGATTCGCCATAGTCGGAGAGGAGAGGAGAGCGGGAGAGATTGGTACACGCTTGTGGTCGAATGTTATTTGTTTCTTTCTAATCTCCTCTTTTTTTAATATTTTTGGTTATATGTTTGATTTGCTCACTAGTGTTTAGTTAAGCTTAAATTAGCGAACTAATGTTTATACCGCAGTGTCTCCAGCTGAAGTTTTAAATAACTTGAGGATTATGATTTGCATTTGGACTCGGCGTGGACTGTCATAAAAAGAACGAGAATTCGGCCAAAAAAAACTTCAACTTTTCACGAATTGCCAAAAGAAATATGAACTTTTGAACTGATAAAAAAAACACCAAACTTTCATTGACTTTAAAATTAATTAACAATGTTTTCGCTGACTTGTCAATTTAGCACGCCGTCAACATATTTAACAGAAATATTTGACGTCGTTTATTGTTGGCGTTAAGTGAAACGACGTCGTTTTCAAATGAGATGAAACGACGTCGTTTTATATGATTTGAAATTAAAAATATGCAAACCTCTAGATTCGAACCCAGGTTGGTTGGTTAAATGGTAAGGTATTTTACCATTGGACTACTGACACTTTCAATGTACTTACTAACATGTTTACTTTTATTTGGTACATATTAAATATAAAAAATTCTCTAAAAACTTAATAAGATCTTTAAAATTTCAAAAAAATTAAAAAAATAAAGAAGATTTTTATAAAATTAATTTATAAATTAAAATTAAAAATAAAATTTTATTTTTCTTTTAAAAAATAAAAACTCTTCCATAATATTCTAAAAACTTAAAAAGATCTTTAAAATTCCAAAAAATTGAAAAAATAAAGAAATTTTTATAAAATAAATTTTGAAATTAAAATAGAAAATAAAACTTTATTTTTTCTTTTCAAAAAATAAAAAATCTTCCAAAATTTTCAATTTTTTAATACATTTGCTAAAAGTTGAAATTAATTATACACACATAAAAAGTTGATAATTGTAACTTTAACTTTTTGCAGTTTATTATAATTTTTAAAGAATTTGGATTTTTTTTTAAAAATGAAAATTTTGGAAATTTTTTGATTTTTTAAAGAAAAAAATATTTTAATTTTAATTCAAAATTAATTTTATGAAAATTTTGGAAGATTTTTTATTTGTTTTAAGAATATTTTAATTTTAATTCAAAATTAATTTTATTAATTTTATGAAAATATTTGGAATTTTTTTGAATTTAAAGATCGTTTTAAGTTTTAAGAAAATTTTGGAAGAGTTTTTATTTTTTTAAAAGAAAAATAAAATTTTATTTTTAATTTTAATTTATAAATTAATTTTATAAAAATCTTTTTTATTTTTTAAATTTTTTTGAAATTTTAAAGATTTTATTAAGTTTTTAGAAAAATTTTTATATTTAATATGTACCAAATAAAAGTAAACATGTTAGTAAGTACATTGAAAGTGCTAGTAGCCTAGTGGTAAAATACCTTGCCATTTGACCAACAACTTGGGTTCAAATCCAGGGGTCTACATATTTTTAATTTCAAATCATATAAAACGACGTCGTTTTCAAATGAGATGAAACGACGTCTAACTGTGAGTTCACGGCGTGCTAAATTGACAAGTCAATCTTAAATTAATTAATGAACTAAAAAAGTCAACTAAAGTAAATGATTTTTTTGGCCAGGCTCAAGTACAGGTTTTCTTTGGCAATTCGTGAAAAGTTTGTGTTTTTTTGGCCGAATTCTCTAAAAAGAACTCATTCCTCTAATCGGAAGTATATATATTATTATTATTTAACGCTTAACAATTGTCAGGAAATGCTATTTTATTCGAATATTTTTCCTTTTATGAATTTTCATGGCTGAACATATACAGTATTATCCAAAATATTTTAGAAATTCTGTGAAAATTTTAAAGCCTAAAATAGCTAATATCCGGAATATTCAAATTAATATATTCGACCGACACAAACGTTAGTTGAAAATTTTATAACTAATTCTTATGATTTGACTTGAAATGTGTGTCGAAAGATAATACGCTAAGCTTCGTGGTGCTATTAAATGTAGCTTGGGCCTTAAATATTTGAACTCTCAATGTTAGTTTTCTTGGTTGTTTTTGTTATTTTGGTTTCGTATCCAACTCTTTTGGGCCTCCAATAATTCATTTACTCTTTGTTTCTTCAAAAATAACCCACTTTCTTTATAACTAAAACACATTTCAGACAGAAATATTCAACGGTGAGGAATTGTGAGAATTCATTGTTTAAGTAAACAACCAGGCTTCTTATCGGACATTAAAAATTATCTTATCGTGTCTGGCGGTGCGTGAACAGAATAAAATATCAACCAATTAAGTAAAGGTAATAGAATCAGAGGTTAGGTCAAGATGAGAGGATGTGTAATGAACGGTAAATATCTGATGGACAGAAATTGAACTCACGCCAGGCTGTTCTTTTATTTCCTTAACGTATTAACTCTGGTGGTGGTGACCAACCTGCGTCCCTGAGTGCGAAGGTTTATGGCCCACGAGATGAGGCCGTATTGCTGGTAGTACAAGCAAAGCTACTTGGCCCCGCCAATATCATACACGGACGAGACTTTATGGATAAATCAAAAGGGATGATAAAGTTGAAGCTTTTTAACACTTCTAAGAAATTGAATTATCGAGAAAAAGTAATGCTTTGACAATTCTAGAAAATATCAAATATTTATTTTCTTACCGAATAAATAAAAAGAGAACTGAAAGCGCCAAGGAAGATGTGCCATCTTATTTGATAATTGATAACGGGACAGGTGGCAGTGACGAGGAACCTAGTCAGGTAGAATATGAGGTGTGATAATTATTGCCCGAAGTGTGGAGAAACAGATGAATCCGTAACTCATGCAATATTTGAATGCCCACCAGCTCTCCAAGTATGGTCCTTATCAGCAACCCCTACAAGTCCAGGGATATTTCCACTGCCGAGCGTCTACACAAACATGGATTATTTATTCTGGAGGAAGAATGCCATCATAGAGCCGGACCAAGATAGAGATCCTTATCCTTGGATAATATGGTATATTTGGAAGGCTCGCAATGATAAACTTTTCAGAAGTATAGATAGAGATCCTTTGGAGCTTGTTCGACATGCAGAGAGTGAATGCCAAGCATGGTTTAATGCAAATGAGATGATTGCACCAGCAGGACAGGCCAACGATAATGAGGTGAACCAAGCCATAAGTTTGGGTAATATTTGCATGCTAGATGGATCGTGGACAGCTTCTGACAGATTTAGTGGATGTGGATGGGTCTGGACTGACAGCGCGGAAAACATGCAACTTATGGAAACACGAAATTTCACTCTTTGTGAATCAGCACTACACTCGGAGGTAGAAGTACTGCGATGGGCGATGGAGAATATGCTTCAACACTCACCGTGCCAGAGATTTGGAACAGACTGCAAAGAACTAATCGCCATGATAAAGGAACCTCAGGAGTGGCCAAGCTTCGCGACAGAACTGGAGAAAATAGAGACGCTGCAGATTTGTTTCCCGGAATTCGAGATCATCTATGTGCCACGAGTGCGCAATCAATCCTCAGATTTTTTAGCTAAGACTGCAAGAACTTTTCGTAGGAAGTTATTTTTTATTGGTTGTTCTATTCCGGTCTAGTTACCCAGACCACCTCAAGTTTGAGTAATAAAATGGCCGTTTGACGTCAAAAAATAAAAATAAAAAAAAAATAAAAAGAGAACATCAATGTCACGATTGTTGTTGGGTGGACCATGAATTGAGATTATTACAGGGATTTGTAAGCGAAAAACAAAGTCCAAACCGTCAAGACAAAGTGGTGGTGAGGCTCACTAAAACGGACCACGTAACCCAACCGAAGTGGGCGCCACACCAATCCTGGCCCACTCCCTCCTTCTCCCACTTGCGGGGCCCTTCCCTCACTCTCTGCTTTTCAGTTTTGGTGCGTGTTGACCCACCAACGACGTGGACCCTACCTGTGCCGAAAATCTAGGCCCACTTAACACGTGAGCGTCTTTACTCACTCCCTCACGTGCCCACGTGCCCTTTCTTTCCTCCGGTGATCAGATCACCAATACGCCGTCGTTGCTTTCTGCCTTCAGTGGTTCGATGACCGTGGTGCTGCTGTTGTCGTCATGAACTGGTGAAGCTCTTTTTTATTGTAACTCTCTAGTGAGAAGTCTCTGAGCATATTCTTCGTTGCTATGCTGGAGCTTGAGCTTGGAGCCATAACTGACCCGGTAAAGTTTGGAACAACTTGAGGTGTAGGAGGTGGTCTGGCCATAGAAGAAGCCTGCTGAACGGCGGCGACGTACGTCGCCGGTAAAGCAGCAGCGGCGGCCGGATAAGCTAATATCTGAGGCTGGTTCGACGGGTTTTGAACCAAGAAGAAAGCTCCAACCGTCGGAACCACTGCGTTTGATGGAAACGCCCACATCGGAATCATCCCTTGCGGCAGCGTTTGTTGAGCCGCGGTGGATGCCGGAGCTAAACCGGAGGAAACCGAAACCGAGACCGGTTCGTTTATGTCTATATACTCACTGTTAGAAGGTCGCTTACGTCTCTTCTTCGCCGGATTTTCCGCCACGTCAGCATCAGCGTTCGTCGTGGTCGGGATTTTTAGCGTTCCGTTGACGGACATAGCGATGGCGGGAACCGTTCCCGTACCCGTGGCGGCGATTATCGCCGGCTCGGCGTTCTCCAACAACCACCGAATCGTCTCGCCGTCGGATTTGTGACCAAGCTCTCGAGTCAACTGGAATATCCTAGCCGCACACGTGGCAGGCATTCGTATCCTCCTTCCTCTTCCTTCGACCTTGGTGTGACGGTCTTTAGTAGAAGCTCTCTTCAGTGGCGGTCCTATTGACGACGACGGTGGAGCTAAAGACATTGAAATCGATGGGACCTCTAACGATGGCTCCGCCTTGAGCTCGAGGCTCACAGTGTTGGCTACTTCAAAAGGTTTAGATGTTTCGATGATGTTTAGATCAACGGCTCTTAGACGTTCAGCTTCGTGCTTCTTAATTGTCGCCATTTAAATTATACTACTTGAATGAAAACAGACGGCGAAAGGAATCACTTTTAACGGCGTTTCACGTCGAGAGAGATTAGTATGTGAGTTGTCTATATCCCCTATATATTAATTGTGAATCATTTGAAAAGTTATAACCTCAAGTTTGTAATAATTAAAAATAGCCCCTTCCTACGTGTCCTTTTGTTGTGCTCTTAATTGTCTTACGTGGCAGTATAATAGAGCTCATTATGTTGAGCTTAGTATAAAATTAAGCATCCTAGCAAAATGTTATGTAATTGTTACACCGTCAAATACAATTGTCACATTCCCCTATCGTCATTACTCATATACTCCTTACACAATGATTCGCTATATCTACATAAGTAAACTTTTGATTATGTATTTAATTCTAAATTTTATTATTAACATAATGGTTGGGCGTATTGAATTCGGAATGGGCTGACCGAATATGTAAAGGTACTATTTATTACGTATATGCTTTTCGTGCAAGGCATGAGTAGAGTAGAATGTCGTGTTTTGGAAGACTTCGTTGTAACTTTTCCTATATATACTTTTATAGTTTGGTACGAAGAATAAAAGTTGACAAATATTTTCTTTAAATCTATTCTAGGATGTCATCTAAAATCGCATGGCCAAACCATGAGAAGGTCATAAAATATAGAAAATATAATTATAGGGGATTTGCATTCAACTTACCGTTTATATAATTTTAGAAATTCATTTGTAAGATGCTTACTTAAAAACCTTTTTAATTTACAGATTGCTAAAGGGATATGGCGCCAGCTTATGTTTTCAAAGGAAGAAAACATAAGAGAAGACGAGTATGTGAATGTACTTGAACACCAACAGAAACAAAAGTTCTTGGAATGGATGAAGAATCAATCAGAACTTGCTGGAAATGTAGCGTGCTCTTCTATATGTTGTTTTGTTTGGCATACTATGTCTAAAACGTGGAAACCAAAATATGATAACAAAGACGAGTGTTCTCTGTTGATCCAATTTATTTAAAGAAAATTTGTTCAATTTTTATTTTGTTTATTAATTTTACTATCCAGTTTTCGAAAGAAACCAAAATACGCTTCTTTCGACGACAGAGTCAATGATGAAATGTGATTGTGTATGTCTATATCATACTAATTTGTTTTAAACTGTTGATGGATTGCCAAGTATTTGATGATAAGGTCATACATAAAGACAATAGAAACACCGTTAATTCTTATGATAACTCAATTTAACCGGTATGCCAAAGTTTAAATATCTTAGAAACACTGTGGAAAGAAAACACTGAACCATGGAATTTATTTTCTATAGGGGATTTGTATTGCGAAATTAAAACAAAATACTATAATATTGTCACATGTATCGTGGTTATTCGATAACATATGGTTTGTTATACTTACTTTGTAAGTATATGTCGTGGCATACATTAAACTTAGTATGCAATATTTAAATATAATATAACTTTGACTTTGGCAACAAGTTTTAAATCAGTAATGGTATTGCCAAAAATAAAGAAGTATCTTTTAATGATCGATTGGCCATCACGTTTATCCTATATTTTTGAGACTTAGTTTAGGAACGAAATTTGCAATCATTAATGCTATAAAACCATATAAAGGAAATAATAATATTTAACTTTACGTACCCATTAAATATTTGTGTGGCCATCACGTTTGCTTCGACACCAAGGTTTCATCGATGTTAATGTGATATATGAGATAAGGAAAACAAAATATGTAGTTTCCTGTGACCCTTTGATGGTAATTATTATGGCTCCCAAACCTAGACACGACATATATATAAACATTGCTCCCACTCATCGAATCCCACATCAACTTGCAAACAAGCAAAAGAGCCAAAAAAAAATCCGTTGCTTAGAAACCATGTCGATCAATCCAGTCGCTGATGTTAAGCCTTTCAAAACTATGTGGAAGATCAAGGTCAAAGTCATCCGGTTGTGGAAACAATACTCAGCTGCTGGAGGTGAAACTATTGAAATGGTTCTTTGCGATGTTAAGGTACGAGATTCTTTGGACGCCTGTAAAGTACATTACTTTATGCCTTTATTTTCGTTTCTGAAAGTCTTTTGTCTATTCTGCTATTTACCTAGGGTGCTAAGATTCATGCATCGGTGAAAAGGGACTTGGTTGCTAAATTCGATCAATTCCTAAGACAAGGACATTCGATGATGTTAATCAATTTTGTTGTGACGCATTCCTGTGGTTCCTACAGGACCACTAATCATGCTTACCGGATTAGCTTCCTGTCCACAACACGTGTACGACCATGTGAGCAACTGCCTGAGTCTTTATCAGGTTTTGAGCCAGTGAAGTTCAAAGATGTACTAGATGGTACTCTTTCAGCCGATTTCTTGGTTGGTAAGTTATCTTTAAATCTATTCTGCAATAAGAAACTATTTATCAAATTTAATTTTGACAACTGTGTTTGTTTTTCAGATATAATCGGGCAGATTATTGAAATCAGTCATCTTGAACATGTTAATGTCAATGGGAAAGAAACCGAGAAGATTTCTTTACAGTTGCGCAATTCGGAGTAAGTTTTTGATTATTAAAAAGTTATTTTTTATTTATTTATAGGACGCCTTATTTGCTATTTAATTTAAACGTGATTACTTTGTTTTCTATTGCAGCGATGATAAACTTCCGGTTGTTCTTTGGGGTAAATTTGCTTGTGATGTTAATGAGGCGATGCAGGTTCGAGATGAGCATTGTACCATTTTGGTTTTACGATTTGGGAAAATCAAAGAGTGGAAGGGTAAGTATGCCATTATAAATTATATACTAAATTACACATAGTAGATTCATTGACATGCTGATTTTTTCAACAGAAGAAAGAAGTGTCAGCAATGCCTACAATGTGAGTGAATTAGGTTTGAATCTTCCAATGATTGAAGTTGAAAAGTTCACTGATAGGTATGTTATAATATTTTGTTCACCATTTAACAACTTCTATGCATTGACTCGATATGTAGTGTGGACTTTGATAAATTGTATATTTGTTTTAATATTTTGTAGTTTGCCTAAAGATGACCTTCCTTTAACCATCGTGGAGTCTAAATACGCGGCTATTGCGAATGGTGTTTCGGATAAAGATGATTTCTTTACCCATACACCAAGAAAAACCATTGCTCAAATGAAGGAAACAAAACATGTTAGTTGTCAAAATCATTCTATCACTTTTAGAAGTTTATTGTGTAAACTCAATTTCCAACTTATATATATAAGTTTTTTTTTTCTAATTATAGTTCCTATATTCTGTCTGAATAGGTTGAAAAGTGTATTCTGATGTGCACAATTGCTGGCATTGATTCTGATATGGGGTGGTTTTATCTGAGCTGCAAAGTGTGCTCTAAAAAAGTCTTGACCGTTCCAGCTGTCAACGACGATGACGGTAATGACGATGATGATCTGAAGCACACATATTATTGTGTAAAGTGTGAGGCTTACAATCCTGTCACAGTTCCAAGGTACTTTTAATAATTTCAGTTTTGTTTTTATGTGTATTTTGAATATAAACATCCTGTAAATAATTGGAATAATAAATCTTATAGGTATAAATTGCATTTAGTGGTGCTTGATAACACAAGCAACACAAAGCTAATGGTGTTCGATAATCTTGCTGTGCAACTGGTCAACAAGCCATGCTTGCAGATTGCTGGTCCTTCAGATAAAGTCGAGGTAGTTATTCAGATACTGTAGATCTTATTTAAACGGGTATATTAATGCCTTACATCTCTGTTAACTACCATATAATACTTCCTTCTTTATCTGAATGTAGATTGAGGAAACCAATGTGCTTCCTCCGGTTCTTAACACCATCATTGGCAAAACGTGCTTATTTAAAATTCAAATCGAAAGGGAGAACTTTGTCTACAAACATGATACCTACAAGGTTTTGAAGGTGATCACTAACAAAGATTTGATCACAGATTTTGAAGAAAGCAACTCTCGAGATGTAAGTGGAGTTTTATTTTTGATACTTATATAAATCTAATTGCTTATTCTGAATATTTCTCACCTATTCTAAGCGAAATTATCAGGGAAGCGAAGGTGTATTTCATGATATGGATACTCAATCTGATGCACCAGAGGTTTGACAATATCCTTATTGATGGCGATCCGTAATAGACTTGCAATAAGTTTGACTGGTTGTTAATTGTTTTTTTTTTAAATTTACATTTGGAAATATGTGCAGGCCTCTCTTGCTAATCTAGGTTCAGCTTCTGAGCAGTCTGAGTCTTGCGATCTTACTCCTGCTAAACGTGTTAGGGCAGTCGATATTGAATTGGAAGAAATCAATGACCAGAATTCTGTTACGAGGAGTACCGGTTCCATGATGATTAAGAAGGAGAAGTTTGCTAAAAGTGGCTGAAGTGGGTACAATGATTTCTTATAAGATAGAGGCTTCCGCTTTTCGTTAACTCTGTTTTCGCAAATTTTAAGTTTTATGTTGGTTTTTTTAAATATTTATGTTGTGTTTTTCATATTCGATACTTATGTTGGTGTTTAATAATTAATGGAAAGCCTCTTTTGTTTCAATATGGTTGCATAAAATAGATTTTATTCAACTGTGTTAAGTTCTGATTATCTATAAGTATCCGTAAACAAGAAATATTTATGCAATTGTTCCATAATCACTAAACAACGCATCATAAGCTCTCCGGTTTTTAATCCTATCTACCATTGTCAATTCCATACCTGAATCTATTTTTCCGGAAAAGTCAGTTTATTATAGTGATTTAGTATGTATATTCTCGGTCCATGACATTACAACTTTGGTCAATCCGTAATGAAATGTTTTAAAAAATGCAAATTGTGTTTATATATTTATCTTGATAACTATTATGTAGATTTACATGTTACAATATATAGGGGATTTCTATTGCCACCATAAAAAAATTTTAATATTGTCACATGTAATGTGGTTATTCGATTACATATAATAAGGTTGTAAGTATATGTCGTGGTATACATTTAACTTTGGAACTATGTGATTTCTTTAAATGTTCGATTGGCCATCACTTTTATCCTATATTTTTGAGACTTAGTTTAGGAACGAAATTTGCAATCATTAATGTAATAAAAAGAAGATAAAGAAAAAATAATATTTAACTTTAAGTACCATTTAACGATGGAGTGGCCATCACGTTTGCTTCGACACCAAGGTTTCATGGATGTTAATGTGATATATGAGATAAGGAAAATAAAATATGTAGTTTCCTTTGACCCTTTTCTGGTAATTATTATGGCTCCTAAACCTAGACACGACATATATATAAACAATGCTCCGACTCATCGAATCACACATCAACTTGCAAACAAGCAAAAAAAAAATCCACAGCTTAGAAACCATGTCTATCAATCCAGTCGCTGATGTTAAGCCTTTCAAAACTATGTGGAAGATCAATGTCAAAGTCATCCGGTTGTGGAAACAATACTCAGCTGCTGGAGGTGAAACTATTGAAATGGTTCTTTGCGATGTTAAGGTACGGGATTCTTTGGACGCCTTTAAAGTACTTTACGTTAGTCCTTTATTTCGTTTATGAAAGTCTTTTGTCTATTTTGCTATTTACATAGGGTGCTAAGATTCATGCATCGGTTAAAAGGGAGTTGGTTGCACAATTCGATCACTTCCTAAGACAAGGACAGTCTTTGAAGTTGATCAATTTTGTTGTCACGCATGCCTGTGGTTCCTACAGAACCACTAATCATGCTTACCGGATTAGCTTCCTGTCCACAACACGTGTACGACCATGTGAGCAACTGCCTGAGGATTTATCTGGTTTTGAGCCAGTGAAGTTCAAAGAAGTACTAGATGGTACTCTTTCAGCCGATTTCTTGGTTGGTAAGTTATCGTGAATTATCACTTATGCGTAATGGTTCTATTTAGCAATTTTAACCTAGACATTTGTGTCTGTTTTTCAGATTTAATCGGGCAGATTATTGAAATCAGTCATCTTGAACATCTAAATGTCAATGGGAAAGAAACAGAGAAGATTTCTTTACAGTTGCGCAATTCGGAGTAAGTTTTGTTATTTAAAATTGATCGTTTATTATTTTATTTATACTAATCCTGATTTGCTTTTTTATTTAAACGTTGTTACTTTGTTTTGTATTGCAGCGATGATAAACTTCCGGTTGTTCTTTGGGGTAAATTCGCCTGTGATGTTAATGAGGCGATGCAGGTTCGAGATGAGCATTGTACCATTTTGGTTTTACGATTTGGGAAAATCAAAGAGTGGAAGGGTAAGTATGCCTCTATAAATTGAAAACTAAATTACCCATAGTAGATTCATTGACATGCTGCTTTTTCCAACAGAAGAAAGAAGTGTCAGCAATGCCTACAATGTGAGTGAATTAGGTTTGAATCTTCCAATGATTGAAGTTGGAAAGTTCACTGATAGGTATGTTACAATATTTTGCAATATATAAACAACTTTTATGTATTGACTCGATATTCAGTGTTTGCTTTGATATATTGTTTATTGGTTTTAATTTTTTGTAGTTGCCTAAAGATGTGCTCCCTTTAGCCATCGTGGAGTCTAAGTACGCGGCTATTGCGAAAGGTGTTTCGGATAAAGATGATTTGTTTACCCATACACCAAGAAAAACCATTGCTGAAATGAAGGAAACAAAACAGGTTAGTTTTCAAAATAATGGTTTCAATTTTAGATGTTTATTGTGTAAAATGAGTTTTACAACTTATATATATATCTATTTATAATTTTTTTATCTCATTATAGTTCCTATATTGTGTCTGAATAGGTTGAAAAGTGTATTCTGATGTGCACCATCGCTGGTATTGATTCTGATATGGGGTGGTTTTATCTGAGCTGCAAAGTCTGTTCTAAAAAAGTCTCGACCGTTTATGCGGTCAAGGACGATGATGGTAATGACGATGATGATCTGAAGCACACATATTATTGTGTAAAGTGTAACGCTTACAATCCTGTCACAGTTCCAAGGTACTTTTAAAATTTCAGTTTTGTTTTTATGTGTTATATGAATATTAACATCCTGTAACTAATTGTAATAACAAATCTTATAGGTATAAATTGCATTTAGTTGTGCTTGATAACACAAGCAACACAAAACTAATGGTGTTCGATAGTCTTGCTGTGCAACTGGTAAACAAGCCATGCTTGCAGATTGCTGGTCCGTCAGAAAAAGTCGAGGTAGTGATTCAGATCCTATAGATCATATTTAAACGTTTAAGACCCGCGCCTTACATCTCTGTTAACTTAAATATAAAGTACTTTCTTCTTTATCTCAATGTAGATTGAGGAAACCAATGTGCTGCCTCCGGTTCTTAACACCATCATTGGCAAAACGTGCTTATTCAAAATTCAAATCGAGAGGGAGAACTTTGTCTACAAACATGATACCTACAAGGTTTTGAAGGTGATCACTAACAAAGATTTGATCAAAGATTTTGAAGAAAGCAACTGTCGAGATGTACGTGGAGTTCTATTTTTGATACTTACATGGTCCTAATTGCATATTTCTAATTATTTCTCACCTATTCTAAACGACATTATCAGGGAAGCGAAGGTGTATTTCATGATATGGATACTCAATCCGATGCACCAGAGGTTTGTGGCCATCCTTACTTAGTTGGCGATCCGTAATAGATCCGTAATAGATTTGCTATAACACATATGTCATGGGTTTTTTTTTAATTTACATTTGGTTAATATCGGCAGGCCTCTCTTGCTAATCAAGGTTCAGCTTCTGAGCAGTTTGAGTCTGACGATCTGACTCCTGCTAAACGTGTTAGGGCAGTCGATATTGAATTGGAAGAAATCAATGACCAGAATTCTGTTACGAGGAGTACCGGTTCCATGATGATTAAGAAGGAGAAGTTTGCTAAAAGTGGCTGAAGTGGGTACAATGCTTTCTTATAAGATAGAGGCTTCTGCTTTTGTTTAACTATGTTTTCGCAACTTCTAAGTTTTATGTTAGTTTTTTTAAATATTTATGTTGTGTTTTTCATATTCGATACTTATGTTGGTGTTTTATAATTAATGGCAAGCCTCTTTTGTTTCAATATGGTTGCATAAAATTGTTTTTTTTTTGACGGTGCAAAGTTCTGCTTATATATTAGTATCTATAAACAAGAAATTTTTCTTTATTGTTCCATAATCACTAAACAACGCTTCATATGCTCTCCGGTTTTTAGTCCTATCTACCATTGTCAGTTCCGCACCTGAATCTATTTTCCCGTAATTTTATAAAACTTACAAGTTGTGCTTCCAATGAACGGATTTAGGAGATTCAGTCAATTGTAGATAAGAGTCCAACTCAACATCAATACGGTTGCCCTTCACTAAGAGGATTAGTCCTGCATAAAAATAAGTTATAAGAAACGAAGGCAATATGATACAAATTTTTTGTTAACTCAACCTTACGTTATAAATGTTTTCTACACAAAAGATTTATAAGTTTAAAATGAGTTGGAAAAAATTAAATATTTTTTATTTTGTAAAGATTTGTACATACTATATTGTACCTTTGGTATAAATATATAATCTCAGTAAATGGACATAATAAGTTAAGGTAAGTCAATAACACATAGGCTAACTTAATGGTACACATCAATGGAGAAGTAAAACACTAGAGCCGAACATTAACCAAACCTAACCACGTTTTCTATAGCGATGGAGAGGAAAAAACGCAGGGGCAGAACTCCAGAAGGTTTATGTAATGGTCGAGTGTCAGAGCTAATCAGTCAAAGTATGTCATCCATATCTATGTTGTTTGAGTCGGATTTTTCTAAAGATATATGGAATATTTATAATTTCAACTTGCAGCACAAATTTCTTCTGCAATAGATGATGAGATTCAGAGTTCTAAATTATCAAGCAAAAGAGGAGTTCGAATTGGCAGAGAATATGTTTTCTATAATCCACATATTCAAAAACTGGCAAGAGCACAGAGACGACTTAGACTATCCGAAAAAAGAGGACAATTACGTATGTATTCTAACATATCGTCTGCCATTGACCTTTTTCGCTTGGTTGTTCAACTATCTATAAAAATGTCCATCACTATGTATGCAGTTTCTTAATGAGGAATCTTTTATGATTAATGGTTGATTGTCTCAGATAAGAACACGGAACCACTACCACATCGTCCAGAAACTTTGGACCGAGCTGCTAGAGCACACAGGCGTGAAATCATTTCAACCAAAAGGCAAAATCCCGTTTCAGCGAACCATCCAATTGTTGGAACAGACGAAAATAGTTTAACTATCGCCTCTGACGGGATTGATACAACAAACAGTAATTTCTATTAAGTTTTTGAGTTAATATGTATAATATTTGTAGGATTCTTTCTCTTTAGTGTCAAAGATTTTTGTTTATATATACCGTTTTTTAATAAATCACCCTTTCTATTGATATCGATGTAGATGTGGACAATTACTCTAAAAGGACAACCTCTGCACCTAATACTGATGAACGATGTACAGAAAACGATAGTTTGTACTACGGACAGAAGAATACTGGTCAGAGTTCGGTCGAGTTATTGGGACGGTCATGTTCTGCAAACAAACGTTCAAAGAGGAAAAAACCAGGAAAGTGTTTTAACCTCAAACCAGAAGCATTTATTTAAATAAACTACATTTAACGAATATTCAATTTCTGCACATTTGCAGATGCTACTCAACGGGAAAATTTACCTTTACCCGTTACTAAGAAGCGTAAGACGAACCCGCAAAATGTGTTTGCTGACATAACTAATGTTAATTTGGGGTGCGTGCGCGGAGAAACTCGACGAGGGAGACTTTGGAAGTTATGGGACAGAAAAGAATACACATGGAAGACAGTCAAACAGTTTTCAGATGGAGGAGGGGGTGGCAAAGTAATGTCTCATCAGGTAAATAAAATTATGCAAAAGCAATAATGTTTGTTTCTAATGTTTGATTGTATCACTATGAACAGGTTCAGTTGTAACATCTTTGAGAGATTTAAATGGTCCTGTGCACAGTTCTCAAACATGCCAAAATCTACCCAATGTTCAAGCGCCAATAATACCAAGTAGAAGCCAAACAAAGGAGACCATGACAGAGAATCAGTGTTTATTACTGGGGCCCGAAGAAGAAGGTATGTAAATTTTAGTATTGCTTCAAAATGTCCATTAAGACGTTATATATACGTGTTGGCTATTTTATGATCTGGTAAAATATGAACAGCAAAAGGCGTAAGACTATCTTCTCGGAAAGCAAAACAAAAAGGGATTTTTCTTGGTGTATCCAGCTATGCATCGTCTAAACCCTTACAATTTACACCGGATCCTGGATCAGTTATAACTCAGGTTCAACCCTCACAATCTACAGAACAAGACCTGCATGAAGCAGAGGGGCGATCTTATATTATATCCGATGAATCTGATTCAGATGGTATGTGTTTGAAAATTGGTTAATAAGTTGACTTGATATATTATGATTTGTTACTACAGTCTAACCTTTAAAACCTCTATTACTGCGACTGATAGATATTACTCTGACTATATTGAAATTTTAACAGATTCATTGGATGAATTATGGGACTGTTCAAGTAATGAAGAACATGACGAAGAAACTGACTCGGACACATGTGAAGACGCTACTATTTTGCAGAAGATCCAGCGTCAAGCAAACATTAATAAGGTTGTAGAATCCATTACAAAGCATTTTGGTGGGAACAATTTTAAAAACAACAGAACGGCAAATTCCAGTGCTTTGGAGAAATCACTTCCTTTGCCACATAAAGAAGAAGGTAATGTTATAATTTTACTTATATTTTTTGACAACAAATACAACACCTTAGTGCGTGTCAAACTATGTTATTTATGTATTCGTTTGTATTTTAGCTTACAAAGATGATGGAGATCTGACACACGAATGTCCTATCTGTGGAGCTCTGTTTTGGTACAATGAGCGAATTAGTAAGGGGAGAAAAACAAAACTCCTATTTTCACAATGTGCTGTATGAAAGGAAAGGTTAAGCTCCCTGTATTAAAGGAACCACCGGCCTTGCTTAAGAAGCTTCTTACAAGTGATGATGCTATCAGCAAGCACTATCGGGATAATATAAGACCAATCAATATGATGTTTTCTTTTACATCACTCGGGGGGAAGATTGATAACTCTATTAACTCAGGGAGAGGTCCTAAGATTTTCAAGCTTCATGGGGAGAATTATCACTTAATTGGTAGTATGAAGCCAAATCGAAACGAGAAAGCCAAGTTTTCGCAGTTGTATATTCATGATACACAAAATGAGGTTGAGAACCGTTTATCTGCTCTAAGGTAGTCATGAATTAGACTTATTTTATTGGTTCTTTGACCAAACCATGTTCACATATATTTCTCAAAATTGTCTATGGTTATTATTTGCAGTGGGAACTCTGGGAAAGCAAAAATCCGTCCAGATTTGGTTGAATCTATAATGGAAATGTTAAGGGAATGTAATGTGCACGTCAAGTCTTTTCGCAATAGTATGGATAGATTTAATGATGAAGAAGAAACTCGAGACGTTTCTTTGGTCTTAATCCACACCCGTGTTCAAGATGGAAGAGTTTACAACCTGCCCACTTCTTCTGAAGTTGCCGCATTAGTTGTTGGCGATTTTCAAGAAAATATGGACAAGCGTGATATCATCTTACAAAAAACTTCGGGGAAGCTTAAAAGGATTAGTGAGTTGCATCCATGCTATTTGCCCCTACAGTATCCACTTATTTTCCCGTATGGTGAAGATGGTTTTCGTTTAGGTATTAAACATGGTTTCACAGGACCCTTCAAAAACAAGAAGCCTAATATCAGTATGAGGGAGTACTTTGCCTATCTTATTCAGGTTCGAAAAGTTGGGTCTCAGGTTCTTCATCTTTCAAGACGTCTTCTTCAGCAATTTCTGGTTGATGCATATACAATGATCGAATCCCATCGTCTTCGGTTTATAAGGAAAATCAGTCAAACCTTAGAACTTTGAAGTTTAGTAAGTTTGTTGAGGCTGCAAATCAAGGAAATTCGAGTGTGTCTATTGAAGGAAATCGAATAATTATACCATCGTCTTTCACAGGAGGGCCTCGCTATATGCATCAAATGTATCTAGATGCAATGACTATCTGCAAATACCATGGATTTCCGGATCTATTCATTACTTTTACATGTAATCCTAAATGGGCAGAGTTGAAAAGGTATTTTGATCAATACAATCTTCGATCTGAGGATAGACCTGAGCTGTGTTGTAGACTATTCAAAGTTAAGCTGGATAGTTTAATGGATGATCTAACTAAGAAGCATTGGCTTGGGAAAACAGTGTCAGGTAGTTTTTTAAAATTTCAAAATCTTTACTTATATAATTGTGGGTTGTTAAGATATTATGTGAAGGGATAAAGCATATGGTTTACACATCTGTTTTTTTGTCTGCAGCAATTTATACTGTTGAATTTCAGAAACGAGGTCTTCCCCATGCTCATATATTGGTATTTATGGATTCACAGCACAAGCTACCACAAGCAGATGATATTGATAGGATGATATCAGCCGAGATTCCTGATAAAGCAACTGAACCAAGGTTATACGAAGTTGTGAAAGATTTAATGATTCATGGGCCATGCGGTTCTGTGAACAGTGGTTCGCCATGTATGCAAGATGGGAAATGCAGCAAATTCTTTCCTAGAAAAAATGTGGAAAAACCACTGTTGATGCCAAGGTTATCCAGTATATCGTAGAAGGGATAACGGTGCTTTTATAGAGAAGAAAGGCGTGGAGTGTGATAACAGATTTGTGGTCCCCTACAATAAAAAGCTCTTACTTGCCTACAATGCACACATCAATGTCGAGTGGTGCAATCAGTCTAGATCTATTAAGTACTTATTCAAGTACATTAATAAAGGACAAGACCGTATTACAGGAACTGTTACACAGAGAAATAGTTCCCAAGCACAGACCGAGTGTAACGGACCACAAACTGAGTTACGTGATACCGTCGTTGGAGATGTTACCGAGGAGCCAGCAGTTGATGAAATCAAGAACTATTTCGATGCGAGGTATTTCGTTGTGATTGTAATGTTTATTGTGTCGTTTAACTTATATAGATAATTGTCAGTTTCTAACTTGATAATTGGTTTCATTGTAGATACATATCAACTTGCGAGTCTGCGTGGAGAATCTTAGCCTTTCCAACGCATTATCGATCTACACCTGTTGAGAAACTTACATTCCATCTAGAAGGTGAGCAACCACTTATTTACAAAGAAGGGGATTCGGTTAAAAGTGTAATCGATCGGGCGCTGGCTACAAAAACAATGTTTTTGGCTTGGTTTGACTGTTGTATTAGATACCCTGAAGCAAGAGAACTGACATATGCTGAACTACCAACGAAATTTGTCTATGACGCGAAAATAAAAGCATGGAATCCACGGAAAAAAGGATTTGCTATAGGGAGGTTGGCGCCTGTATCTCCTTCTTCCGGGGAACTATACTTTTTGAGGGTTTTACTCAATAAGGTAAGAGGGCCAAAGTGTTATGCTGATATTAAGACTGTTGATGGCATTGTTCAACCCAGTTATGAAGATGCATGTTATGCCCGTGGATTGTTGGACGATGACAAAGAGTATATTGAAGGTCTTAAAGAGATTAGTTTCTGGGCATCATCTGGTTATGTTCGAAATTTTTTCGTCAAAATGTTATTATCTGGTAGTTTATCGTCGCCCAGATTGGTATGGGAAGCAACGAAAGATTTGTTATCTGAAGATGTTCTTTACAATGAAAGAAAGCGAAGAAACTATCCTGGTATTGATCAATCCGTTTTAACACGTATAAGACTACTGTAATTGCAGCGTTCTTTATAACATTTGAGTGTTTATGTATGTTGTAGGGCTCATTTTGAGTGAGGAAGAGATCTTAAACTGTACGTTAGTTTTGATCGAAAACATACTACGTACCAAAAACAGTTCGCTGAATAATTGGGATACAATGCCAAAACCAGCCGAGAGCTCACAATCATTCACGGAAAATCTTCTGATACAAGAAGAGCTTAACTATCCGAAAGCTGAATTGCGTTCACAGCATGATGAATGGATTGTGAAATTGACAGATGAGCAAAGGTCAATCTATGATCAGATAATTGGTGCTGTGCTTAACAGACAAGGCGGTGTTTTTTTTGTCTACGGCTTTGGAGGGACAGGAAAAACTTTTTGTGGAATATCTTATCAGCTGCTATTCGATCACGAGGTGAAATTGTTCTGAATGTCGCATCAAGTGGTATAGCATCACTTTTACTGCCTGGTGGAAGAACTGCGCATTCAAGATTTGGCATACCGATCAATCCAGATGAGTTCTCGACTTGCAAGATACAACCAGGTAGTAATCAGGCAGAACTGATAGCTAGAGCATCTCTGATTATATGGGATGAAGCACCTATGATGAGTAAGCATTGCTTCGAAGCTCTTGATAAAACAATGGCTGATATTATGAAGAGTCAGAAGGGAACACCATTCGGTGGTAAAGTTGTGGTTTTCGGAGGCGATTTTCGACAGATTTTACCCGTAATTCCGAGAGGATCTAGACCTGACATTGTTTTGGCAACTCTTAATTCTTCCTATTTATGGAAGCATTGTAAGGTATTGGAACTAACGAAAAACATGAGGTTAATGGCTGAAACTGATCCGCAGCAGGCTGAAGAGATAAAGACCTTCTCGAAATGGATACTGGATTTAGGAAATGGGAAGATCAATGAACCAAATACTGGGGAAACAATGATAGAAATTCCAAAAGATTTGTTGATAAAGGAATGCAAAGAACCAATTGCAGCTATTGTTTCTGAAGTTTATGGGAACACGTTCGAAGACTCGAAAGATCCAGTTTTCTTCCAAGAGCGAGCTATCTTATGTCCCACCAACGCAGATGTAGAAGTAATTAACGACTATATGCTTGATCGTCTAAAAGGTATTTCCCATGTTAGTTTAATGTTATTTAATTTGTCATGTTATTCATATTTTTTCGTTTTTTCTTAGGTGAGGAAAGAATTTACTTAAGCTCAGACAGCATTGATCCCTCTGATTTGAATTCGAAAGATGATTCCGTCTTCTCCCCTGAATTTTTGAATAGCATTAAAGTTTCCGGACTGCCTAATCATGCTCTAAGACTAAGAATTGGTACACCGGTTATGATTTTAAGGAACATAGATCCTACGGAAGGTTTATGTAACGGCACTAGGCTCCAGATAACACAACTTGGAATCCATATAATCGCAGCTAAATTCATCACGGGCACTAGAGTTGGAGAGAAGGTCTTCTTACATCGTCTTCTGATTGAACCTTCAGATGCAAGCCTTCCATTTAAAATGAGGCGGAGGCAGTTTCCTCTTAAAGTCGCATTTGCAATGACAATTAACAAGAGCCAAGGGCAAACATTAGGCAATGTTGGGTTGTATCTTCCTAAACCAGTCTTCTCTCATGGACAATTGTATGTTGCTGTTTCTCGGGTCAAGTCGAGGAGGGGGTTAAAGATTCTTATTACCGACAAAGATGGAAATCATCAATTGTCGACGATGAATGTTGTGTACAAGGAGGTTTTTCAAAACCTTTTCGACAAGGAAATGTGAAGTTACAATACCTTCAAGAATCCAGGTACCTATTCGTTATTTGCCTAATACTCTTTCGGATTGAATAAATTCAAAACTTATCAATGTGGTTATCTATAATATGCAGAAAATATGGTATTGTTCTTTGGTGTTTTCTGAAGATTGGAACTACTACGAGAAGCATATGTAAGTTTTTGTATAATTTGTGTATAAATATAACTGTTCTTATCGTGGCAATAATATAGGATTGGTTTAATGTATTTTCAATAGGGAAGAACCAATATTACGGCAGTGACTAAGGAAGTGTGCGAGATTATCATTCTAAAGTTATCCAGCAACCTGGCGAAGCTATACGAAAAAGAAACGACGAAATTACTTTTCATTATCTATACTTGAACAGCAATCTACATGGATTAATTCTATTGACATTATGAGAAACTCACCTAATAATTTTCATGTACGTTGGATGCATGGTGAACTCAAGGTGTGAAGTTGCTCCTTCGCTTGACTTTATATCAAAACTTCCTGCTTCTTTATTTAAGCCTGTCATAATAGAATAAGTTTTTTAATGTTTAGCAGGGGTTGGAAAAAAAGAAATTATATTCGATTAAATTCTTAATATATCTTAGTTGGTTTTGTAAACCGAAACAATTTTTTAACAAATTATCATTTCGTGTGCTAAACAAACCATAAATATTTGGATGTACAAAAGTTAGAGTTGAACCTAAATAAATCACTGACTTATGCAACATTGTCTACTTTTGCGATTTCCAGTTTAGTTTATTTTGCACTTCTAATTTTTGGGCGCAGAACGCCAGCTATTCACATAACAATACAGTTTCGGTAACTCATCTATATATTCGATATTTAACTAACTGTTGGTTTAATGTCTGGTTGTAGAGAATGGTGTAACCTAAATTATATTGTAGCTTCTCTAACCGGTAACCGAATTGTGAAGTAAGTTAGTGGGTTCTTAATATGGGCTCTATAAGGTGGACTATACTAATATTCCCTATTTGGTTTACTAAAACGAAAAGAATGACTACATAAACTTATATTTATATACCTTCCTCCAACATAGTATAGAATCAAAAATTCTTTTATTGCAATATCCGTTTTTGGCATTCTGTATCAAAAATACCATACGTATAGATTTATATTACTGTTATAGCCACCCATGTATCTAAATTAGTTTACTTAATCTAACGTGTCTAAATAAGTAAACTTAATCTAATGTGTTACAATATATTCAAGATTTATTGTTTAATTTGGACAGAAATTTTATTGTAACATATATACCAGACGATCTCAACTTGCTTCGCAAGCGAAAAGTATATACTCTTCCCTCCGCGTACTGAATGCAATAAATTTCGGAAAATACAATATGTTAAGTCTAATATTACGATGCCCTATAGTTGGTATCCTATATATATGTTAATAACTCGGAGTAAAAAGCAAAAAGATCAAACTCTTTCAACTTACAATTTCCTCATGAGCTCTATCATGTTTTTCTCTGAATTTGAGCTCCCCCTCAAAAATCCTGTAGTCAGAGTGAAGGTAATCAGTAAATGGAAGGATGGTTCTGCAATAATCCGTGGGGAAACTCAAATGCTAATGGGTGATGAAAAAGTATGATTGATATTATTACCGTTTTACTACTGTATTTTTTTTTTGGTCGTTTTTCTAACTGTTAATTTTATGTTTGCATACAGGGTAACACGGTTCTAGGAACTATTGTCGATGAAATAATGATCAGAAATGAATGCATCATGTTTGAAGGAGAATGGTATGAGATCCATGGTTTCAAACTAATGTATAATTTCCGCCGGTTTAGGGTTACTACAAACCGCTTCCATGTATTTACTGGTGAGAATACTATTATTAATAACGTCCCAGCAAGAACTGATTGCAACTATTATGGTTTTAAAGAATTTAAAACCATATTGAGAGGCCTTGCACATCCTATGTACTCTGTAGGTATGTTGTTTTTAAAAGTTTAAACGTCAAATTTCCTTATGTTAATAATATTTCTTTGACACTTTCATATGTATTTTATGTTTTACATTGTGTTATCCCATATCACTTATGTTTACTCTATTCAATAGACGTCTACGGAGCTATGGTGAGTGTTGGTGATCTAGAACATGTTGGAGCCCCTGGAGGGCCAATGATACCAAAAATGCGTTTTAGCTTGGTCAATCCTGGGTGAGTTCAAGTGTTACTTTAATCCATTGTTTATGACACAATACATTTACTATTTTCCTAAGATGATATGACTCTTAACATTACAGGTATAAACATCTAAACTGTGTTGCATATGGAAGGAACGCTGTTGAGATTGATGCTTACTGGAATTATACAAGAGCAAATGTTGTTTTGTGTGTCTTGAGTTTTTGGCAAATCGAAAGGCTCCAAGGTATAAATTTTGTTTTAAACCTGTTAAATTTATACTTAATTTATACGCTGTAAAATTGGTTCTTAAATTATACGTGTTTACCAAAATATTTTTTTTATGTTTCATTAGGTCGATTCACATTCATCACGAACATTGAAGGATGTTCGAGGATTGAATTCGAACCCAATATTCCGGAGATTATAGCTTTTCGTCAGCTGTAAGAGCATTAATATCTTACAAAACACGATTTTGTTCATATCATTAAATATCTCTACTGTTTGTTAAAAAAAATTGTCCTTTTTTTAACAGGATTCCACCAAATGCTTATTGATGTCTTGCAACAAGCATTCGAAGGGATAATGAGGAGGACGTTTGGTGTTACATTTTATCGTTTTCAGTTTTTTCTTTCAGTTTTTGATTTTGCTTTATAATGTTCCTGGGTTTTATAACATAAGATAAATTTATTTTGATCTCTATTTTTACAATGCTAAATGATAGTTAATTTTTCACAAGTGCGTCCTTTACTGGGTCGTATAATTAATTATCTCACTATTGTGTCAATACAGTTGATGCTAACCTTATTAGTAGACGTCCTATTGTCTGAAAAAACACCCTTAGTTCCCACCTCTTCAATCTTTCTCTGCAATGTGAAATCTTATTCAATATAAACTAAAATATATCGTCAA
>NC_024797.2:17322096-17322171 GCF_000309985.2 Brassica rapa
TAATAAAAAAAATTTCTCTACTCCATTGATCACTATCATCTTCTTCTAAAATCATTTTGTGACAAGGAATTGATG
>NC_024797.2:17322213-17322509 GCF_000309985.2 Brassica rapa
CAAAAAGAACCAACATCAGTGATATTATAAAGAGTAGATTACACTGCAAGATATATAAGCTGATGAGATTGATGTATATGAAGTTGACATTATCTCAGCCTGACCATACTTTGTAAGAGTATCTCGGGATGCATTACCTGGAATATCAAGCATGAAGCCAAGATCATATGTGCAGGAATCATCAAGCTACCTCTGAAAACCTGTCAAATGTTAAAAGATAGATGGGATTAAGCTGCATACTAAGCAAGTGATAGTATTACATCCAAAAAAAAAGTGGAAACAGACAGATTATTATT
>NC_024797.2:17322630-17322709 GCF_000309985.2 Brassica rapa
TTATTCAAAAATCAAATCCAAGGAACATGCTTTGATTAAATAAACATGCTTTGAACAAAGGCGTAAAGAAAATGCTATG